>NC_064306.1:52104899-52195074 GCF_023373825.1 Bactrocera dorsalis
TCACAATTATACAGCAATTTTATTGTAGTTTCTAGATTTAAAGATCCAACACTAGCATCTAGTCTCTGCAGATAAACTCAGACTTAATTACAAAATGGCATTTCAAATTTCAGAACTCAAGGCTCTCATTTCATTGAATGTATTGAATTAGAAAGCCAATTCGATTTTATGAACAACGAAAGATGGGTAGAGAACTTAGACTGAAAATTCTGATTCTTTGAAATTGATCGTTAAAAAAACTTTAGCAAAACCTACAAAAGAGGGGTCCCTCATCCGAGTAAACTAGATTTCCCAATCGATGACGATGGAGCAGACGTCCCATTGCCCGATCATGATGAAGTACTAAGTAATAGCAATTATCAGTCTGAAGAACAACAAAGCCACGGGTACTGAGCAATATCAAAAACCCTGTCGGGATCGGTGTTAGGAAATCTTTATAGTAAATATGAGCTTATATAAACTTAAGAGATCCGGAAATTTCGATAACATCCATCTAAAACATATAAACCCAGTAGTAACTTCAACTTTAATCTTGTCCCAGATATAACATAGTTGATCAAATGATCCATTTCGCCATATTATGACTGCTTTGGAATTTTTTTAAGAATTTGGACACATTTTTCATCTGCATTTGGTTTACGGTATTAATTTTTAAGTTACAAACTGCTATTCTTAAATTATTTTAGGTTACATATACAACACTTTTTTTTATTTTTTTATATTTTTTCTATTACGTATACTCTTCGTTTTGGTTTGCCATTTATGGCCGTCGTCTTTTTCAGACAAACGACATTTTTGCTAACTGTTTCGGATGCGAAAATAATTAAAGTCAAAACAGTTTATACAGCGATTTGCTATATTCTTGAATTTTGGTTGAGCAAACGCGATAGTTGCAAGAATGTCGGTATTTGGCTTTAAAGGCTTCGTGCTCATTTAAAGATGGACAAAAATGATTTTGTCGCAATAATGCAATTTGTCAGATAACTTGCACACATATTCATAAATTATTACGTATATTTTTACTGAACATATTTACGAGTGTTTAGATATACGCATTGTATTAACTAGAAGTTATGGGAATCAAGCTTTGGGCATCGAAACTATCATCACTGACTGCCACAGATAAATTACTTACTACAGATAGATAGCTTATTCAAAAAAGTAAGGAAAACATAAGCATTTAGAGTTCTTCAGTTATACAAAAGCATTACCAAGCTTAGGTTAGGCTAAAGTGTCGATGCAGTTATATGCGACAACAGGGATCGCACTTGGACAGCTCAGAACGACGGTACGGTGTGATTTTCCTATCTATTGGTGATAAATACCCTCATAAATCAACAAGTGGCTAGAGCTTATCACAAATTTATTGATGTGACTAATATCTGTTTCGGCAATATCTAATATGCTTGACAACTGGATATGTCCACCTTACCCTTCTCCATACAACTTTTTTGGCCTTAAGTTACGTTAACGTTCAACTAGCTAGCTCAATGGCAGGACACTCAAATGGCACTGATAATGAAGTAGTCTGATGCTATTGGCGGTGGGAACAGACTATCTTTGACTAACTTTGAGAGCATTGTGAGTTCAACGCTAGTATTGCCGCTCTGCTGTCGGAATGAATATGAGTAGTGAATAGATGGCCTTCGAAAAAAGTGAGGAAATAGTGTTTGAAAATCGTCAGGACAGGAGAGTTGTAAAAAAAAAAGACTCTCGTGAGTCCATTCGAATGATTCTGGTGGATATTTTGAGTATGAAACGCGATGCTGCTTTATTCGTCCCGATTACTCTGAATTTTTTCAAAAGTTTGGCATGCAAAAAAGTCAACAATCATCGGAATGGAGAAAAAAATGAGCCGAAACCAAAAAACCTCGCAAAATCCGCTCAAAAACCAAGGTGATGCTCATTTTTTTTTTCGAGATTCGTGGTTTGGTGCATCGTGAAATTGTATCGGAGGGACAGACGGTCAATAAAGAGTTCTATTTAGCCGTATTGAGGCGTTTGCGAGAAATCAACCGTCGAAAATGGTCGGAATCGTGGAAGAACAATTCGTAGATTTTATACGATAATAATGAACCATCGCATCGAACCACTATAGGGACCGAATTTAAAGACAAAAACACAATGAATACCATCGATCAATCCACCGTATTCACTAGATTTGGCTCCGTCTGATTTTTTGTTCCCCAAACTGAAATTGTCGCTCTGTGGAACCCATTTTCAGTCGATCGAAGATGACTGAAGGCTATCCCGAAAAGTGCTTATGAAAAGTGTTTCTAGGACTGGAAAAATCGTTACACATCTGGGGATCACTTCGATGGCGGCAAAATATTGATGAATACGAAAATATTTTGCGGTTTATTTAAAATTTTTAGTTATATTACTTTCCATATGGCGATATAATATAATTATGTATGTACATATATGTATAATGTTCGCAGCCAACCGAACTCAATCCTTTGAAAATCGTTTAAAAAAGGTGGTAACTCAATTCTATCGCTTAATTGGGTACATTATATAACATATGCATATATACATACATATGTACATATATAAATATTTCTTACGTTTTCTATTAACTAATTTAGGATTCAAATATTTTATAGGGAGCAAATTTTTAAATAAATTCGTATCAAATAGTTTACTTATTAATGCAAATTTTTAAAAAATATTTCAAAATTGTCTAAAACAAATTTTGAAAACAAAATTATTTTAAAAAAGTTCAAAAATCACATCTCAAAATTTACATAATGCCAAATGCGCATATAAATGAGCATATAAACACACATACAGCTATGTATCTATCTGAGATTTTATAAGCCAGCGAAATGTCCTTGAAAACTACGCACACACTTGCACAAAGGCACCCATTTTTGTGCTTGTATGTGTGCACGGATACTGCAGATAGTTCGCATATTGCACTTGCAGGATGCAATTGCCAGCGTGTCACACTTACACATGCGTATAGCTGGAGGCACAAACATTCCCACCTACATAAGCATATGTGTAAGTAATTAGGTCTCTATTTGATGTGGCACTCAGATTCACTTGAAATTGTAAGATAAAACCGTTATTTGCGCACTTTTCGTATATATTTCACTTTAAAACACATATAATATAACGGCCTTTTATCGCTCGATAAGACGGATTATTTATGAAGATATTTAATATATTTACTTTAGACACACAGCTGTCAAGAAAGAACAGCATTACAAATTGATTACACGGAATTGAATTGCCATTAAATACAAATATTGGTTGGATTATATTTATTTTCACACATTTACACACTAGAAGATTGATTTATACATTTTTTGTAATTTTTATTAGAAAATATTTTTTAATTTTTTTTAGAAAAATTTTTTAAAATTTTTTTATAATTTTTTTGATTTCCTTTATAAAATTTCTTTTAAATTAATTAATTTTAATTTTTTATCAACTTCAGATTTTTTAAAATTATTCTTAATTACTTTCTCAAGAATCACATATTTATTATGAATTATTTATTTCTACACACTCACGCGTGCTGCACGCGAAACACTATTATCTCACCTTGGCCTACCCCAGCGCACTGTAGCATTGTTTCTCGCTGGCGAATTCAAGAATCGCAAAGTTGTAGTTTTCAACGCGTTTTCGAAAATTCACGATGCGCCACACAGCGTTCACTTATTAGAAAATGCACAAAAACAACAACATAAACTCACAATGAACTCAAGGGTTGTTTGTTTGTCACCTAATATGTTGTTGTTGTTACCACTATAATATGCGATGCACCATCACCACTATGAACAACAACATTACCCGCTAGTGGTTGTTCCAGCCTCAAGGGGTGGCAATGCGTTTCAGTTGTTACTCTTGTTATTGTTGTTGTTATTACCACAAGGCAATGAGTACCGTATTGCGCCACCGCTACGTGCTGAGCATGACTCTCCGCCACAATTCTAGTCGAACACGTGCAAACACCTCAACAATTCCGAATGAACTGAGGCCACAATGTCGTCGCCGACAGCAGTAGCCCGTCGTTAGAAGTCATAGCTTGAGCAGCAATTGCGCTAGCAGCTGTTGAGCGTAGTGCAGAGAGCGTTGCCGCTGAGCAGCATATTCGTTGAGTTGACGATGCAGCAGCAACAATGAAGCAATTGGGGGGCGTCAGTGGAGTCGTACACTAACACATATGTACATTCACATGCCTGGCTCCATATTATCAGCTGTGGAAGTAAACAGTTCGGGTACACTGTGCGGCATTTATTTAGACTAACATATGTTACAATACTCGAAAGAGGATGGAATAATTCCAATACCTGTAGGTTCGTAAGGAAGGAAGTATCGAAGACTCTATGTACGTGGGGTGCTATATATATCCCACACGGTCGATTGCTGTTTTGTTTCGGGCTCATACGCATAGATCCATGTTTCGTCACCTGTGACGATCTTATAAACGTCTTTTGAAGCACCGCGATCGTATTTTTTCAGCATCACAAATCCACACGATTGTGCGGGATCACGAGAACAAACCTTTTTTTACGGCCAGGTGTTCATGCAATATCGTATGTATGCTGGTGGGAGAAATGCAAAGGCATGCCTCTATCTGAAGGTATGTTACATGACGGTCTTGCATCATCGATGTAACCGTTGTTTTTGGACGACCTTCACGGAATTCGTCTTTGAGCGAGCGTCGGCCACGATTGAATTCGTTGTACCAGTTTTTCACAGTGCTATAGGATGGTGCTTCATAGCAATACATAGATTTTAGTTCATCGATGCACTCTTGTTGTGATAATCCACGTCGAAAGTTGTGAAAAATGATCGCACGAAAATGTTCACGGGTTAATTCCATTTTTTGGCCGAGATGAATTTTTTAATTCCCTGTAAATAAAACAATTCACGATTAAATGACAAAACGCTCTGAGTGATGTTATGCTAAAAAATGTCAAACTTTCCAATGGAAATGTCAGATTGCACCTGACAACACTTAGTGTTGCCTAGTCCAGAAATATATATAGCAGCCTATGTAATATATGTATGTATATGTATAAATGATCAGCGAGCTGAGTCGATCTGTCCGAATACTTTTTTTTACGCGTACTTGTCCCTCAGTTTTGGATGTATCGATCTGAAGCTTAACACGTGCTCCCTCCTCTCCAAGAAACAAGCTCATTTGTCAGAACCTTTGAAATCGGATCATTATGAGATATGGATGTCATAGAAACTGATCGATCCAAATCTAGTTCCTGTGTAGAAAAATTCTTCATCTGACAAGATATCTTACGGAAGTTTAGCATAGATTATCGTTAAAGCCAATCTTCAAAGATACTGTTCAAATTAGATCACTATAGCGTATAGCAGTCACCGTTCTAAATCAGTATCCTTTTATCAGTCCGAAGTTTTACATTCGCATTACATGAATAATAATTTTATCAATAGAAAATTCATTAAAACATAAATATACAAATCAATGAAAAGATTCCAATAATTGATAGCTATTTGAAATCGAGAAAAGAAAAATACTTATAAATGCACTTATACAAATTTCGCACAGTGTACGCCATGCATTGACACGAGTGCTAACAAAGAGTCGCACGAGCCCTACTAAAGTCCATGCAACGAAATCAGTTGCGACACCCACACACACACGCATGGAACTCTATGACCAACAACAACGCTTTAGAAATGATACGAATGCAACGCTGAAAACAGAAACGAAAAAACATCGCGAAAATGTAACGAAAAGCTTCAGAGGAAAATATTGGAGAGCAAATATGAGTATGTGTTTGAGAGCAATGAGCAACGCAGCGCATTTGCAATTCGTATGAGTGTGCTACAGTGGTGGCTTATGCCATTGAAATGTACTTACTTATGTTAGAAATAATATAGAATACCAAAGAAGAATTCTTCTAATTTTGACCATTGAATTTTGTATCAGCTAAACCTAATCGAGTTGATATAGGGTTATATATGTATGTACATATATATGATCAAAATGAAGAGACGACGAGAGACGAGAGTTAAAATCCGTGTGACTGTCTGTCCGTACGTCCGTCCATCCGTCAGCGCAAGCTGTAAAAAATAAGATATCTTGATCAAACTTGGAAGATATGCTCGTAACGTCGACTCATATGATGTTGTCATCGTCCATGCCTCTGCACCATATAGCAGGACGGGAATAATGAGTGATTTGTAGAGTTTGGTCTTTGTTCGCCGAGAAAAGACTTTCCTTCTCAATAGCCTACTCAGTCTGAAGTGGCGGTTGTTGGCAAAAGTTATTCTCTGTTGGATTTCGAGGCTGACATTGTTGTTAGTATTAGTACTGGTTCCAAGATACATGAAATTATTTACGACTTCGAAGTTATGACTATCAACAGCGACGTGGGTGCTTAGTTGTTGCGAGGTCGACGACTGTTTGTTTGATGACAGGCGATATTTCGTCTTCCCTCCTTGACGTGCCAGACCCATTTGCTTCGCTTCCTTATCCAGTTTGGAGAAAGCAGAACTAAGGGCGCGGATTTTAAGACCAATGATATCAATATCATCGGTGTACGCAAGATTATTTTCTCTAAGAGTAGATTGAAGAAGTCTCCTTGTCTGAAACTTCGTTTGGTATCGTACGACTCAGAGAAGTCCTTCTCGTATTAGTTTTATGAGAATACCAAACTCAGACATCGCGGCATAAAGGCAGCTCCTTTTCGTGCTGTCAAAGGCAGCTTTGAAATCGAGGAAGAAGTAGTGAGTGTCGATTCTCTTTTCATGGGTCTTTTGCAAAATTTGGCGCATGGTGAATATCTGGTCAGTTGTGGATTTTCCCGGTATATAGCCACACTGATAAGGTTCAATCATAGATAACAAGATATAACCTTATACGAGTATAATATGCAATTTTAATCAGGCTTTCGTCAGACCATATTCTACAACGAAGTAGAGGCATCTCCTTATCAGTCCTTCGCTGACGTATTTGAATAGCTCGGTCGGCAATCCATCGGTCCCTACTACTTTATTGTTCTTCTGACGGGTAATTGCTATTTGAACATCTTCATGGTCGGGCAGTGGCAACTCCGCTCCATGGTCATCGATTGGGGAATCGGGTTCGCCATCTCCTAGTTTTCTGCTTTCACTGCCATTCAGCAGGCTGAAGAAGTGTTTTCTCCATAATTTTAGTATGTTCTGGGCATCCGTCACTAGATCGCCTGGGGGTTCTACAAGAGTATGCTCCGGTCTTGAAACCTTCCGTTCGGAGAATTTTCGGGCATTACCCCTGTTGCCCAGCTTGTGAAGCTCTTCGTACTCATGCATTTCGGCCTTTGTCTGTTTTTGTCCGCAAATGTGTTTCGCTTCCATCTTTAACTCTCGGTATCTATCCCATCCCCCACGGGCTACCTTCAGATCTTAAAAAAATTACAATGTTTCTACTTGTGAATACTATAAAACGCTAAATCTCATTGACAACGTTGACATATTTTAAATGAAATTTAAATATAACTACTTTATTAAAATGTTCTACATTTGATTGTTTGTTCTCTCCTTCATTTACAACTTCACAGCCGAGGCACTAGGCTTGGTTTCTGCGCTATGGAAGCCTTCAGGACAAATTAAAACAACATTTTGTTTTAATAAAATGAAACTATAAATGTCAGTGTGCTTCATCGCTGCCACACGCCCCTTAATACAATTGATAAGATCATCGAACTTGCAAACTTAAACACACACACACACACAACGGCATGCACACATACACATGTATTAACAGCACTTATGAACAGATAAACAAGACAACTGATTTGCTGTTGTTGATTCAACTTTTTGTTTACACTGGAAGGGTCCAATGCCTGCTTGCACATTTGTACACAAATACATACTTACACATGTGTACATATGTAAGTAAACAAAGAGTAAACCAGCTATGCTTTCTTGCAGCTTTTACTTTAAAATTTACACCAACAAAGTGTAAATATGTGATTTTCCTAATAAAATGTTCAACACCTTTTTGTTTAATTGAAAAACAAATCAATGATGTTTACATAATTGCATCTGAAGTTGTATACAAATTTACATAGACGTGTGTATTTACAATACACAATATACGTTTATATATGTACGTATGTATGTACAATGTGGTACATAGGCCTAAAGCAAGGCATACACACATCAATTATTGTATCAACTTCAACTAATTGAACAACTGATTGCTACGTATATGGGGCAGTTGAATGAGTTGAATCAACTGGTTGGATGAAAATCAAAATTTTTTGATATTTTCTGAAGTTGGTTGTGTTAGTTGAAGAGTGTTTGGGTTGGTTGTGCGATTTCAAACGATTTCGCCATTTTATTTCGGCTGTCGAAGAGAGCGCGTCATATGTAATAAGTAAAGCAACAACTTCCGAGCTCATGTTTAAGCAACGAGGTGAATATTCAAAATGAAGTTGGCCTCAAAATTGTATTAAAAGTTGTGTCGTGTGTAGCGACAAGGGCAATTTCTAGCCCAACTCAATCAACCAACTAATTTATGTGTGTATGTCTTGCATAAAGCCTTGACGAACTTTTTTGTTTTTTCCAAGTTATTTTGAAAGCAATTAAAATGCATTTCGCTTCCATTTCCGGTGCAACAGTGATTCTTGCTGCTTCCACCAGTTTCTGTATTCGTAAACAAATTAATTGGTAAATAGTGAAAGCGCAAATGCATCCATATGTTGAGTAGTAAACATATTCTTTTGAGCGAATACATATACATACATATGTACATACTTATGTATATGAGATTTTTGCAGGTGAAATTTTAGATTTTGGAGAACTTAAAGGTTGCCAATGGCTATGGATATTGACTCAGCACTAGAATTTGCTAAATTTTTACGATAAAGCTTCCCTCATATCAGCGCACTGCAGATGGCTTGAGGTGACTGTAGTAAAATTAAACATTGAGCCTTTTCTCATTGCACTTATAGGGTGATTATTTTCGACGTTCTCTACCTTTTTAAAGGAAATTCCCATAAACTTTAAGTATAATGGGAAATGTTTATTATCATTCGAAAGAACATACTTTGGCATTTTTTTTTCGGAGATTATCTCTTTCAAATGTCGTCCGCGGCTACGTCTCAGATGGTATATCCGTTGAGTCCAATTTTCGATGACTCGTTCGAGCATTTCAACTAGTTACGGTCGAAGCGGGTTTGTCCGCATAGACTTTACATATGTATGTATAAAAAGTCTAATGGTGTGATATCACATGTTCTTGGAAGCCAATCGAGTAGCCCAAAACGAGAAATTATCTGCTCACCACAGTTTTCTCCTGATAAATCCATTGATTGATGCGATATGTGGGAAGTGGCGCCGTCTTTTTGAAACCAAATGTCACTGAGATCACGAGCTTCAATTTCAGGCATCAAATAGTCAGTTAGCATGGCGAAAACGGTTTCTATTGACGGTTACGTTCTCACCGGAATCATTTTTAAAGAAATATTGACGGATGATTCCACCACCCCACAAACCATTCCAAACCGTTGTTTTTTTTTAAGATGAAAAGACAGCTCTTGAATATTTTCGAGTTGCTCTTTCTCTCAAATGCGGCAATTTTTCTTGTTTATATACACCCACTTAGCCAGAAATGGGCCTCATCGCTAAACAAAATTTGGCTCGAAAACTTCGGATATTCAAGTGCCCATAAAGCGGAGCGATGTCGCTTGGGAAGGTCGAGCGGCTTCAGTTCTAGCACAAGCTGTATTTTATATGCTTTCAATTTAAGATTTTGCCGTAAAATTCGGCAAATCGTTCTATACGTCAGCCCGAGTTGCTGCGAACGGCGCTGTATCGATTCTCCATGGTTTTCCTGTACACTTTCAGCTCCGGCTGCTATATTTTCGTCACTGCGTGCTGGACGTGGTCAATTAGGTCGAATATTATTCAATAATGAATGCTGGGCTTCAAGAAGGGTGATGGTGTTGCGAATAGTATACTCCGTAGGCTGATATTTCATCAATTGTTTTAGACTGATTTTAAGATTAAGTTAGGTAAGATTAGCAAAAGGGGGTTCTCTCATCCGAGGCTGTTTTTTCTTTTTATTTGGATCGTTTTTTACAAACCCAGTGCAAAACCATGTGGAGGGGATGTTTCACCTTCTCACTTTAGCTCGCCTTCAAACGAATGTTCTTTGGCTACCCAGGGCATACTTGATCTAAGACCAGCGGTTGTGAGCTGCTTGAGCTATATGTAGAAAAATCGTTTCTACCCACTCCCAAGTGAATGGCGCTTAGAGAACTTTCCTGACCTCAGTGAACTTCTACACATGACTCCATCCTCCAAGGTCCAAGGTTAGGAATTGAGCCTATCACAAATCTGAAAGGAAAAACAGTAGATCGAGATAACAGATAATATCATAGTTGAGTAGGTATTTCGGGAGCTCACAAAGCACCAAAAACAACTTATCAAAAGTCAACAAAAAGTCATGACAAAATTTCCCAATTTGGTACCACTGACTTTTATCTATGCTCAGACGTCAAGAAAGTGCTCAGTAGAATGCAATTTAGCGACAATGAAGCGGTGATTGCCCAGACCGAAGTTCAAATATGACTGTAATCGTTATAACGCCCTGTTGACAATGTTATGAAATAAGAATATCGCATTCCGACAGCGATATCAGTTTCGGCTATGTAGCTGGGTTCGCCAAAAGCATATTTTCAACTTTTTAAGACAATTTGAATCTTTTTTTGATCGTATGTCATTATATGGAAAATACAACATCTTTCTGTATCTTTCAGTTTCGTCGTTTTTAGGCCTCTTAAAGAAATTCCTAGTAAAAGCTTACCCTATTTTTATTTTATTTTTGAGATTTATCTGTCCATAGTCGATTATTCAGCAGCTAAGATTTTCTCCCTCGCAAAATTTTCTCCTTTGACATATGTATGTAAGTATTTCGTGGAATACTTTTGTAATTACCGTTGACTACAAAGTTTGCACTATTTGCATATAGTATGTATGTATCTGTATATCTGCATCCTATTCGTACTGGTGACCTATATTAACTAGATGGGTTTCGTGCCCGAAAAATGTTGCAGTTTTCGTCAAGGCGAAGTGCGCAATTGCAAATTTGTTTTTTTTTGTTCCATTTTATTACGTTTTGTATATATTTATTTATATATATGGTTTATATGGATATCCATAAATATAGTATACTTTAACCAATGACCACCGACCCTACATACACACATGCGTTCATTCCCTGTAATATTCTACCTGCCCAGCCAACCACGGCTACCCGCTTGTGACAAATATTTCAATACAACTACACATTTTTTATCTATGCACTAACACCAACGCACATTTTCGGGTTATTTTTTGTTGTATGATCACATGTATACATACGTGAGTGGGTTAAATATTCGCTCGGTCTAAGACACTCTCTATATGTTTATCCCCACGCTTACCCCCACGTTACCCACTGATTATCTAGTTTTTTACCCGCTGATGGTTGGCAGGGTGTCTACATATGTACATATGTATAAAGATTTTTGTATGTCTGCATTAGGGTTGGCTTTTAGAGTCCGGGAGTCGGTAAATATTCAGCGGTTCATTCTAAACCACTTCGCCTAAGAGAATGAAATGAAATTAATATTGCATCGCTAATATACAGGACTCATACAGGTATTTTTTTTTTGAAAACTTATAAACCACATTTTTATTAATCTTTTTTCAAGTAGATTTGCTCTATTACTTCATATTTTTGAGTATCCATTCTCTTGTTGCAACCACATCAGTGAACACGTCGGGAAATCCAAGCCCGCAATCATTTATGATATATGAATTCACACCTACAAGTTCACCGTTATGAACCGCCGGACCACCAGAATCACCACTACAAGTGCCATGTCCAAGCGGCCGCCTCATGCAGCGCATCGTGCTTCCTAATGTACCCAAACGCCTCAGGCATTGTGCACGACTTATCGAATATTCCGTGTCATATTGTAGGATATATGCAGCCCTAAAACGGTTCACATGGCCCCAGCCACTCACGATGACTGGTGCACCGTCAGGTATATCTTTCTTAGCTAAGGGTATGGCATCGATGACATCGCTAAACTTTAACGAACTTTTCAGTTTCAATACAGCTATGTCATTATTATATTCACCATAAGCTGGATGTATTGTCATTTGCGAAACTCGCCTTTCAGCGGCATCGGCATAATATATCGAACCGGCGTAGACGGTTATGTCACCAGGCGTTTTCGCGTGGGCGATACAATGCGCTGCAGTCAAAATGTGATCTCGCGATATTATTGATCCCCCACAGGCGTAAAGACTCTTGTGCGCTGCATCTTCGATATGCAACAATACCTGATAGGGAAACTGTCCTTTCGCTGCCGAACGACCGCTATATATACGAGGTTGCACAGGCGAACGACTTTTACCGCTCGAGAAGTTCACTGAAATGGCGGTGATTAGAGCAAAAATTATGAAAACCGTTTTCATGTTCGTCATATTCACTGAACAAGTAGCAGGCGAATGGCATTTCGGTTTTAGTATGGTTCCATATATATATTTGCGAGCCAATGGCATACTTTCGACTTGTAGAAAATTTAAAATTATTGCAACAGCGATAATTACAATGATAAGTTATACTTTGGTGAAATTAAAATAAGTAAATCAAGATTAAGGCATATTTTTACAGTTACGTTCACAGTGGCCTGACAGCATTTCGTTTAATTTCAGTAAACTTGACTGAGACCTAATATCAGTTACATAAGAACTTCATTTCAAAAAAGTGGAATTTAGCCAAGAATTCGAAGCTGGTTTATTAAAGGAAAGATAACTATATGGTGTTGGGTATATAACCTGAACTTCGGCTACCCTCAGTCCTACACCTTATACGAGTATACTTAATATTGTACCCTTATGCACCACTTGGACTGTTCTAAACAAGCTCTGAAAGCCACACCTTTTGGTGGTCCTCCACTACTGACTTCGTTAGAGTATTCGAATGATCTCTTTCTCTCGCTAAGCTCCAACTCTTTCACACTTGAGACACATAGCGATTCCAAGAATTGAAAATCCTTATTGACTCGACTTTCGCAGCGGACGTAGTACAAACATAATTAATGGCAATGTAAAGAGTTACTTTTAAGCCTAGACATAAACCTTAGTTCTTCCAAGCTTGCATGTAAAGTTCAAAAGTTTGAATGTGATCTCGCGATATTATTGATCCCCCACAGGCGTAAAGACTCTTGTGCGCTGCATCTTCGATATGCAACAATACCTGATAGGGAAACTGTCCTTTCGCTGCCGAACGACCGCTATATATACGAGGTTGCACAGGCGAACGACTTTTACCGCTCGAGAAGTTGACGGAAATGGCGGCGATTAAAGCAAAAATTATGAGAATCGTTTTCAAGTTTGTCATCTTCACTGAACAAGTAGCAGGCGAATGGCATTTCGGTTTTAGTATGGTTCCATATATATATTTGCGAGCCAATGGCATACTTTCGACTTGTAGAAAATTTAAAATTATTGCAACAGCGATAATTACAATGATAAGTTATACTTTGTTGAAATTAAAATAAGTAAATCAAGATTACGGCATATTTTTACAGTTACGTTAACAGTGGCCTGACAGCATTTCGTTTAATTTCAGTAAACTTGACTGCGACCTAATATCAGTTACATAAGAGCTTCATTTCAAAAAAGTGGAATTTAGCCAAGAATTCGAAGCTGGTTTATTAAAGGGAAGATAACCTGAACGTCGGTTACCCTCAGTCCCACACCTTATAGTCTTAATATTATACCCTTATGTACCACTTGGACTGTTCTAAACAAGCTCTGAAAGCCACACCTCTTGGTGGTTCTCCACTACTGACTTCGTTAGAGTATTCGAATGATCTCTTTCTCTCGCTAAGCTCCAACTCTTTCACACTTGAGACACATAGCGTTTCCAAGAATTGAAAATCCTTATTGACTCGACCTTCGCAGCGGACGTAGTACAAACATAATTAATGGCAATGTAAAGAGTTACTTTTAAGCCTAGACACAAACCTTAGTTCTTCCAAGCTTGCATGTAAAGTTCAAAAGTTTGAAAGCATACAAATATAAGGCTTCTTTAGTTATCTTAGTTACCAACCGAACTTTGCTTATTTTATAAGAGCTTTCGGTGAAGCGCTCTCCCGTTTGTTCCCTCTCTCCCGTTTGTTTTCTCTCTCTCTCTCGCTCTCATTCTATCGCTCTCGCTGCATCATTTTCGTATTATTCACAGATATTCGCTGCAAACAAGTTTAGTTTTTCAGCCCTCTCTGAAATTGGCTGTTCGTACACCGACTCCGTCGTCACCACCAGCCTTGGTGGCTTTGCTGCTGGCTGCTTTCGTTTTTGCTTTTGTCGTCTCACCTTCAAACCACGTTAGGGATGCTACAGACTTAATGTCCATGATCTTGAATTTTATGAGGAAATTGTTGAATGTCGGTGGGTCGTTCATGGGATTTCTGTAGTTATTAACGCATGAGGTGCACTTTAAAAGTGTGGGTAGCTTGAGCTTGTTGGAGACATTTATATAAATAAATTTAGCTTATGACATTTTCTAGTTAAAGCAAGAAAGAATCATATTCCTTCACTCAAACATGAATAAAGAGGTGATTTTCCAAATATACCGTGAATTTACTGCTTCTACCTAGTTTTTTTTTTTTGCTTTCTTTATTTTAAGTGCTTCCACCTAATTTTTTCCCTTTTTTTATTTTGTCATTCATCTTATATTCTTAGATGCTTCCCTATGTTTTTGGCTTCCTGCCCATGACATTGAACTCACAGCACGTTTCAATTTCAAGGTAATCTCTTTATTCGCGCCCTTGCCACCTTCGTGTTAGGCAGAGAGCGTCAGGATGCTAAATTTTGTTGTTTATTTCCTCATTTCCCATGAACCAAACGAAAATTGGTGGCCGTTAATGTAGTGCTGTGGTGAATAGATAAGCCCATTGTGACGTCAAAGATATTTTCCCAGTGAACCTTAAATTGAATTCAATTTTTTTTAGATTTAGGTTACGTTAGGTTAATTTAGTAGGACAATATGCCACGCATAGACCAGTTTTGGCCTTTCCGATACCAGATGGAGTTCAGTTACTAGGTCCATGAGAAGTTGTCATCCTTTAGGATGCCTTCGCTTGACGCGTATTTTAGCAGACTCTACGGCCTCACTATCGATACCGCCTCCAGTGTATCATACCGTGGGAACCCCAGATGCAGGACACCCTAGAACTGTTTGAACCTCAAATCTCGTTACTCTTATACACCAGATTTACTGTCAACTATTGACCCACAAAATATAATACTAAATTTATTTCAGAATATGTGATCGAACAAATTATTCCCCAATCTATCTAACCTCTAACCTGGATTCCGATAAAATGCGCTTAAATCTACAGAAAAAGAATTTTAAGGTTCCAAGCTCAGTGATGCTTTACCTTTGGGGAGGTCTCTTAACGTTTCAGCAGTACAGTGTTTCAACATCATTTCAAAAAAGGTTACCGGCTTCAATTGATAACTTCATGGCCCGGTATATTTGACCTATGCTGTCAGGTAAAAAAGTGAACATATGAATTTTCATATTAACTCATTAAAGAGATTATGCCATGTTTTATGCCAGTTGATCGTTCGTTAGGACACTAATTTCTAGACAGTCTCACGCATTTAATATTAAAACAACTATATTATATGACAATGGCTTACTGGGTTATATTGTACTAGAAATGCATAGAAATACGTGCATATGTGTATGTAGCAGCTCGTAGTTGTCAGTGTTTGTATTTGTGTTCACTATTTTACCCACGATTCAGCAATTTTACTTAAGAGTGCGCCTAAAAATAGGCAATCTGCTTTAGGTTATTTGGCTATATATGTATATACCCATTAGTGTTAAAACCAATTTTTGTTGCTTTGGTATTTATTAAGTGTACAAATAGAAAAAGCCGGCGTTTTCCTAATGATTGGACTTTATTGAAAAAAACTCGTTGCATACTGTTTCTTCAAAATATTTTCCAGCGTTAGCCTTCACCACTTTTCTATCTTTGTGGCAGCTGCTGAATTCCTCATCAAAACATTTTTTTGTCTATTGACCCTATCCATGAATCATACAATTTTTGTCTTCTTCGTAAAAATGAAAGTGCTGTTCGGACAGGACATTATGCCTCATCAATCGGAATAAAGAGAAATTAGAAGGAAGATGTCAAGAGAGTACGGCGGGTGTGGCAAATTGTTCCGTTTCATGTTTTCCAGGGATGTTTTCACGGCCTTGGTAACATGTTGCAGAGCATTGCCATGTAGAAGTGTTATCTTGTCGTGCCTTTCCGAGTATTGCGGAAGTTTTGCCTTCAACGCACGACTCAAACGTATTAGTTGGATTCGGCAGAGGGTTACAGTAATTCGCCTGGTTGCAAGAATTCACAAAACACCCACGACAAGTACTTTCGCTTAAACTCTGATTTAACTTGAAGAGGAGATTTCATATATTATGACATGTGTTCCTTGAGGTAGTATACTTTTTTTCACGAGCTCATTTTCTACCGTCGCCTGGCTTTAAAGTAGAGTAGAAGAAACTTTGTTTATGTGCGTATTTTTCGGCTACTGTTGTAATGAGTAATTCCCACTTCTCGATCGAGTTTCAAATGTACTTAACTCACCTCCGTCCTACCCAATCTATGAATAATCAGTATACCGGTATGAACGATCCTAGAGATTATTTTTAGGCAATCATTTTATTCGAACTTCAAAGTCGTAGACAATTTCGTCTATGTAGTGTCTATCTTGGTACCAGCATTAACACCAACAACAACGTCAGTCTCGCAATCCAACGCAAAATAATTATTGCCAACAGGTGCTACTTCGGACTGAGTAGATAATTGCGAAGTGAAGTCCTCTATTGACGAATACAGATTACACTCATCACCCGTCCTGGTATATGGTGCACAGACATGGACGATAACAGCTTTTGCATTACGAGTTTTCAAGAGAACGGTTCTGCGGTAGATTTATGGTTCTTTACGCATTGGCAACAGCGAATATCGCAGTCGATGGAACGATGACTGGTATAAGTTATACGACGACATTGACTTAGTTCAGCGAATTAAGAGACAGTTGCTACGCTGGCAAGGTTCTGTCGTCCGAATGGATGAAACACTCAAACTCCAAGTACATACAATGCAGTACCCGTCAGAGAAAGCGAGAAGAGACCTCCATCTCGTTTGAAGGAGCATGTGGAAAGAGACCACACTACACTACGAACCTCCAAATAAATCCAAACAACGAAAATGAAAAACGATTACGCCAATAAATAAGAAAAAGAATATTATTATTAACTTGGTCTGTATATATTACCTGAATCCTTTATTTAGTTATAATTGATTTTAAATTTTTGGAGAATTGTTATTGATTTGAAACGATTCGTGGTAGTCTCTTATTGACACTGAAGTTTTCCACGTTCAACTTTCTGAATTTCTTAAATAAAAATAATTTCTTTTAAGCTTGATTGTTGTTTTTGTAGCAGCTAAAATCTGTTACTGCCGTAGTAACAGTCCTTTGCCGTATATAAAACGAAATCTGTTTCAGTTCTAGGATCATGACAACTGTTCTTTACTAATCTATCGTGTTTCGGGAATTATCGATGTCAAGAACACGTTTCTTTCATTTCTCTGACGTTTCAATGTTGGAACATTGTATAGTCGAAAGTGAGAGTCTCGAAGATAAGTCGCATAAACCTAAAGTTCTGTTCTCTTTCAACGAATATCGTTCAAATACGTCACTTTGGCGGTGAAGTAAGCGCTTTATGTCGAACAAAAATAGTAAGAAATTGACTGAGATTGTTTGAGCGATCACGTACTTACACATGTCTCAAAAGACTATATGTGCGGTTTTCAATGAAAATATTTCAAAATATGCAATTTAGAGGAAACATTGCATAGAACCTGTTTGTCCGCCACAATATAAAATTCGTATCAAGTTCATCCTGAAGTGAGAGATTCAATAGAAAATTAATCTTAAGAAACAAAGACAGTTTAGAATAACACAGCAAACAATATAATCGAGATTCTTAACAAATCAAGAGGATTCGGTGAATTAAAATGACTCAGCAGTGCTGGCTGGATCATATCGCCAGGGTCTAACTTTTCTGCAATTCCACCTTGTGTTGCCAAATTAACAGCAAATTTCTTTAATTTTTCAAAGCCAGTACGTAACAAACTGTATTAGGAGATTTCTTAAATAGAAGGTGTGCCTACGTTCATTTTTTTAAACTATCATACAACATACATATATATTAATGTTTGTACAAATTAATTTAATACTTCCCAACAAAAGCATTGAACTTAGAAAACAAAAGCTGAAGTACTAAAAAATATCTAACAAGTATTATGGTCATTTAGTCAATTACTTTTTACTAAATGCAGTCATGCCGCCACTCCAAGAGTCCAGTCTGCCAACAGTCCATTTGTAAACTTCCCGCTTTGGTGGGCTCACTGGCCGACCCAGTCCGATTGCTTTCCCTTATAGCGTCAAAGGCTTGCCTTTTAACTGTCATCTTCCTGCATTTCCAATCAATAAACACCAAATATAACTAAATTAAATATATGTATGTATATAGTAAAGGCAATAATGTTGCATTAAAATCGTCATGTCATTGCACTGTCGTCGACTTGACATTGAAAAACGGCGGCGACAGCAACTTGGCGCATACTTCGCGTGCGCGCGAAGCATAACGGACCTGTTGTACGAGTTAGGCGACGCGCCTTCATTACTTTGATGTTATGATTTGTTTCGCTATATTTTTTCCCCCAAAAGCAACTACTAACTCATCGCTATGTCTCTATTAGTAAAAGTATTGAAAAATATTTCACATTTGTAAAGCGCAAACTTGAAGGAACTGACTGCAGTGAAATATATGAAATAGTTGGCTAATCGATCCACATACGAATATGAATGCTGGATTGTATTTTCAAAACAGTTGGAGGTAAAAATGTCGATCATGGAAATAGCGAGAGGTATATGACCTTCTAAAGAGGGAAGTCAAAAGAGAGAGAGGTCGAAATTAGTGAGTATGAAGCTTGTCGACAGGGGTAATGCTCAAAAATTCTAAGAAAAGATGCGGCGAAGATTTCAAGACCGGAGTATACTCTTGTGGAGTCCCTTGATTCCTCAATCTATGACGACAGCTCTCTTTGTATGTTATATAATATTATACTCTTCACAGGAAATTTATCAACTTTGACGGTACTTCATTCTCTTGCTGAGAGAACTTTAGGTTTCGGCAGAAGATTGCGAAAGACTTACCTCACTAACGCTTCTATTTATATATATATCCACATACTATATGTCTTGCATTTAAAATTGGAAGTAATAATTTACTGTGTGGCTTTAATGGCACGTTGCAATTTCAAACTAACGGTCTAAAACAGGAAAATTTCGATGGCATTGCAATTACAGGACAATAAACTTGAGACTTGCCACTGTAAATGGCAATTCCAAAAACAAAATGTATGCAGCGACGGTAAGGAAAAACATTACTGCATAAATTACTAAAAACAAACTCGTGTGGACAGCAGTTATCAAATCCATTAGCTCTATTAAATTGAGTGATTTACTACTTTTTTTCCTGAAAACTGCATCAAATGGACACTAATGTGGGAAAATGTATATTTATATATTTAATAACATTTAACAGTCAGCGATAGTAAAAAACCTGTTATGGAAATACTCTGTTACTAATAGATGCTATCGCATCTATGTTAATGTTAACAGTGACAGCTTAATTACAGATTTGATGCTACTGTTGCTAGCTTATCTCTGTTCGAGTACGTTTTCAAACAGTGCACAGTGTTCTAATTTGGTCATTGAGGGATACAAATTTATAGTTTTTTAATTAATTTTATAATTCATTTAACAGTTTCATAGTATAAACATTTATTAACATTAATATTCGCATTTCAGTACCGAATACTTTTTCTGTCGCATGTACTTCTTGAAGATAGCAGTTCTGAAAATTCTTGTTATACGAAATTTTAAATCAATAAAATTGAAAAATAAATTTTACAATGTCATAACTAAACCAAAATGGTTTCGAAATGCTCATTATTAAATAAATAATAATAATATAAATAATTATAATAAAAGAATTCCCTACTACAGAATTTTTTCAGAGTTTTCGGGACAGTATTGGAATGGTTTAAAACAACATATGTACTTAAAAAAATTGTTAGTTGTTAAAATTTTGTTTTCAAAATATGAGTTACAAATGAAGACATTTTTGAAAGTTTATACCTAAACATACTACAGAAAAGGGTTACCACTTTTGAAAACATTTTATGCAAAAACATTTATAAAAGAGTTATTACAGTATGGGTTTAGAACTAGAGCGGTTTCAAAAGGGTTACTATTAAAAATATAATTCGTAGGGTTGCCACCTATTGAAATATTTTAATAAAAATTAAATTAATAGTAGCTGATTTATTATAATAAGACATAATTATTAAGCATTTTTTTGTTACTCTTGCGAATAATTGAGGGAAAGGTTGCCACCCTTTTAAAAAGTAACATTTAACAAAAATTTAAAAAAATAATTGAATGGTAAAATAAATGAACAACTAAACATAAAACAAAAAAATTCTTGTTACTATTGCAAATATTTTGTGAAAAGGTTGCCACACTTTTAAAATTTATTTTTAGAAAACTAAAAACGTATTAATATTATTATATTAAAATTATATAAAATATCATAAAATTGTAAAAAAAATGGTTGCTTTCTTATCTCTACTAGGGTGCGCCATTTTCAAGCACAGATTTTTTTCGACTAAAGAACAGGTTATAACTTTAGAGAAGGTAAATAGGGGCCTATTTATTTTTAGCAGGAAAGCTAACTTAGTAATCAGTGGAAGTGTGATACATATTTTGAGAAAGCTGAATTTTGCAAAAAAATTGTTGACCACTTTAACCCCACTGTACCGCTGTTAGCTTTGTTTTTATGTGGTGACAAGTAACACCAGCAGCCACAACCAACGGCGACCATTGAAAAGCAGACAATTGTGAACAACATAATTTTCCCCAAAGGCAGCAAGCGCCAACATTCACCATACACACACACATACACGCACAAGCCAACATACGGCTTCTAGTGTCTAGAGCTGCGACGGGCTCCAACGCGCCCAACACACCACCACCGCTCGAGTTCGAGTCAAGTTCAGTGCTGTGCGCAGTCAAAGCATAGTGAAAACCGCTTTCAGCTTTCAGTTAAGCTGCAACGTTACAACCAAACGGTCGCTACGGTTTTAAGACACGGCGCTTACTCAACGGCGAACATCATAAAGTTTGTGTGCGTGTGCGTGCGTGCGTGTATTTCTGCTGGACGCAGGCGACTCGGTGATAATAAAACAGCAACAACAACACTGTGAGTGTTTAGTATTTCATGCTCCAACAAAAGAAAGTCAACGAAAAGAGAAATGCAATAAATTTAAATATTTAAATAAATTAAAGAAGGCAATTCTGATTGAATCTTGATCTGTGTGACAGTGAATTCCAATAACAAAATTAATTTTGACTTTAAAGTGTTTGCGGCACGCATATGTGTTAGTGTGCGTGTGTGTTTGTTGAGAGCAGTTGCGCGAATTGTTGGAAAAGGTATTTATGATTTTGAGGCATTGTTTGCAAAAAGTGTTAATGGAAAGCGTATATATGTATATAAAGGCATGTGTTTGTTGGGCTGTAGAAAAATGTGAAAGAGTCGACACAGAGTTGTTTAACCCTAGCAGAGTGTAAAGTTAAAGTGTTTTCTTCTATCTTTTTTTTGGTCGGCAAATGTATGTTTAGTGCATAGGCATATAAATACGCATATATATGCACATATGCATACATAAGTTTTACATACATACATATATGTATATTATTTACAATGGTTTGACGCCAAGCTTTCGAGGCAATCAGCTGTCAAAGTCAAAGTCACAAGTCACAAATGAGAAAATCTCCGTAAAACTAAATTAAAAATGTGTTTTTTATATATATTTATATACATACTTGTTTGTATGTATTTACAGCTGAAGCTGAAGCGCTATAAAATCGCTTAAGTGCGCCTAACCCCACTAAAAGTGGAGCCCTGAAACTTTGACAATAGAAATGTACTAAAATTTGTGTCTCTTTCTTTTTTATTTCTTTTTTGTTTACTTTTGTAGGTATTTATATAAACACATGTCCAAATTCAGCACTTTGTGTCTTCTTCAATTGTACCGTAGATACTAGCAGTATAATTTAGTGCGGTCAGAGAAATTTTGTAGGTCAGCGTTTGGCTTAAAAAGGCTTTGGGCTCAAAAATATGTGTATGTGCGGGTATAAATGATGATAATATTAAATAATTTCACATTGGATATATTTTACAAATGTATGTTATTATACTTAACAGTGAACTACTTAATAAATATTTAATATTTTAATAGATAAATATTCATTTTTTCCAATACATAATGAAAAATTAATTAATTTCTAACTACAATACTTTTGACTACAATTTTGTATTTAAAAAATAATAATTTTTTAACTCAAATTAATTAAAAAACTTAAAAAAGTAAAATAAACATTATTAATTTTTAAAATTAATTTGGTGAAAAAATCTAAAATATTCTTTTTAAGGCCTAATTATTTAAAAAATGAAAAAAATAATTTATAAAAAATATCATTAGTTTTTAAAATTAGTTCGTTGCAAAAATAAAAAATTTCCTTTTTAAAATCTAATTTATTAAACAATTAATATAATTAATATAAAAATTAAATTTTAAAATTAAAAACTATTAAATCATTTAGAAAAATAATTGGTAAAACAAAATTTTATTGGAAAACCTTAAAAATATCAATTAAAGATAATAAATAAAAATTATTAATATTTAAAATTAATTTGATAAAAACATTTAAAATTTTCTTTCTAAAGTCTAATTATTTAATTAAAAAAATAAAATTATAAAAAAATTTCATAAAAATATTATTAATTTTTAAAATTAATTCGATGAAGAATTAATTTTTTTCAATTTTAAGACAAATTATTAAAAAGAAAATTAAAAAGCATAAAACTATTACTTAAAACTAAATTTCAAAACTATTAATTCGGTTAAAAAAAATTTCATGTTTTAAGTAAAATTAATTAAATTTCTTAAAACCTATAAATTTAAAAAATATATAAAAATTATTAATTTTAAAAAATAATTTGGTGAAGAATTTATTTAATTTTAATTTTAAAGATTAATTCGGCAAAAAAAATGTATTTGATGAAAAAATTAAATGTTTTCAATTTTAAACCAAATTAATGAAACGAATATAATTGACTATTGATTAAAAAAATAAATTTAAAACTAATTCGATATTGTGTATAAATTTCATTTATTTATTCGACGAAAAATTTAATATTTTCAATTTAAAGTTAAATTAAATTATAAAATTGAAATATTAATTTTTAATTAAAAACTGACTATTAACTGTTAATTAAATATTCATTTTAAAAAATTATTGTTAATTTTAAAAATAGCTTAATTATTGCTTTTCAAAATTAATTAGGTAAAAAAATTTATATTTTCCTTTTTAAGTCAAATTAATTAAAAAATGTAAAACTGTTGATTTAAAAAAATTAAAAAGGTTTTGTGCATGAATTTCATTTAACAATTTGTGATTTTCTATAATATTAAGAAATGCAAATAAAAAAATTAAGATTCTATATGAACACTATATCAGTTAAATTATATCAATTTTGTGTAAACAAATTAAAATTTTTTTTTATAATAAAATAAAATTAAATTTAAAGACCAGTTGTATAATGATTTATTTTTTTGTTAGAATATTTTTTATGTTTCAATATTTATAGAAAATATTTTTTTAATATAATATTATATTTACTTCATATATATAGTTAGCTTTCTTTTAAAACTTAAATTAAATAGTAATAAAAATACTAAGAAAATTGTAACAAAATAATTAAAAAACTAAATAAAAATAAAATATTTATCAGACTTTAGTGAAGTTGTCTTCAAAAAAATCTAACATTTCTATACCTTTTCCATTATAAAGGGACCTCACCTGCTATATATCGTCACCTGAAATGCAAAATAACGTATCATCAAAAAATTCGAAATTGAGTGTCTTATTGATTATGCTTCATTACTTTAAATTACATACATAATATTATACATGATCAACATTTTCAGGTTCTGCGGTCAGATATAAACCAGTTTTAACCAATATTAAAACTTTGTTTCACTTATGTTCCATTTTATTTCGTGTTTCATTCATGCCACTGCAAATTTCCGAAAATGTTGTTACGTTATTTTGCATTTCAGGTGACGATATACTTTTTTAAATTTTTTTTTTAATTAAAAATAGTTAAGTTTTCAAAATATTTAAGAATATTTGTTAAACCACTTAGATATAAAATGTTTGAGGAACATAAGTCGTATTTTTTAGCATCCCTTTTTGTAGAAAAATGTATTTTCACTACTTTATTATAATTATACGTTATAGTTATTTTCTAATATTTTAAATGGAAAGTAAAGGGTCCACCAACAAGAACGACGTGATATTAAAAAAAAAGCATTCAAATTTGGTCCAAATGAGTTATCTTTTCTATCTAAATAATTTTATGCTATTTATGATTTGAACATAAAGGTCGAGCAAATGGCCGATCTCCACCCATTTACGTCCATTTTCGATGGCCCGGTGCTGCATTACGGCTGTAGAGCGCTTTGACTGTTGCTGGTTGATTGGCGTAAACCTTTGTTTTAACACACACCCCGAGCAAATGATCTAGAAGCGTTAAATGGCATGATCTTGGTGGCCATTTGACTGGGACATTTCTCGAAATTAACGAGTCGGCAAACTTTGCTCGCAATGTGTCAGTGTTCAGACATGAAATCTAAGGTGGCGTACCATGAACCTAGGTTAGCTTAGGTTAAGCCATAAATGGGCTTCAACTGAAAAGACCGTGTGACAGAAATATGTTTTGTTCTAATAAAGCGTCACGGGATGATTAATTTGAAAAGTTCAACACGATAACCTAATGAAATTGCCTTTTCTAATGAATTAACATTTGCTGATAAGCAGTATAGACTTACGTTTAAAAACAATATATTTATAATATTTCTTTCTCTCTTCTTTCTTTTTCAGTGAAGTCATAATTTTGCGAAATATAAGCAGCATTAACAACGTTTAAATTGTCTATTAAATTAACAGCTGCGCTTAAATCAGTCAACAGCAGGGTAAGTTCAAGTAAACAAATATTTATGTCGTATAATATAAATTTAAAAAAATACTAAACAACTGGCTTCTGAAACTACTCAAGTATTTTAGTATACATACATATATACATAGGAGTGTAGGTGCTTGTAGCCAGCAGATTTAAGTGCAAAGTGTAATAAAGTACAGATGCACAAATGCAGCATTCACGGCCAATGTCAATGGCAAGGATATGCAGGAGCTGAAACGCTCGCTCGCTGGTTGGCTTTGGACCAGTTGGCTGACAGTTGCAGGCAGTCAAGGTGAAGGTTAAAGGCGCTCACTCATATATATATGTACGTATGTGTGCGTCTTTCTAGTCATATACATACATTTGTCGATTTGTTTGCGCTGAGAAGAGCGTGTGAGGCTGCTACTGTGTTGTCGTTGTAATTATAAACGCAAAAGTTTACGACCGCGTTAAAAGTGAACTAAAAGTAACTTTCAGTAAAAACATAGTGTCAATCATTTTTTGTTCAATTCTTTTTGACTGCAACTAACTACCTCAAGCAAGCTAAAATTGTGTATTTAAAATGTGTGTGTTGTGAAAAAAAGTCATAATTCATTGTTTACATGCAAAAATAATTTGCAAATTGATTATGTTTGTTCTGCGCATGTGTCATAAAAATGAGTTTGCACTCTCACCTTTGGCACTCGTGACGCTCTTACACTCTTATAATCAAGAAAGTTCTACCGCTTTGCAGCTTTCTCATTCAATATATGTATATGTATATAATTGTTCCCTATATCCTCACAAAATGCTTGGCCGAGCTTCTCGTAGTAGTCGTTTGAAGTAGGGAGCTTCAAACTTTAGGCCGACTTTCAGTGACTGATGATTTTATGCCAGATCTTTTGTTGTCAGAAATCAGCAATCAGTGGTTTTCTATGAACTTACTTAGTGCTATTGTTTCTTTGTAATTCGGAGCATGAAAAAAATCATATCGATGGAGTATCGAATTAGAGAAGTCAAATTTGCTTTATTTTATAGATGTTTTTATTATCAAAGTTTTTTTGAATAAGTTGGTGTTCAGACTGGTGTTATTTTAACCCAAATTTGTTTTATCATAATTGATATTATTGATACTAGCCTACTCAATAATTTTGTGATAGGCTAACAAGTTATTAGAAGTATTAGCTATCGTAACGTGACTACATTCTGAGATGTCCAAGTGAAATTCTCGTTGGCGTTCGTAACCTATTAACCCACTTTAATAATCCCTTCCCAGTTTACGAAGTTAAAAATCGATTCCCACCATATTTTGTATGAAATTTTCGAACTGTTTCACCAAGCCTAAACTGTCAGCTTCGTTCGACCATTTCGACTGATAACTGGCTAATGACACTCTTAATATTTTGCTCTAAGACCATAATCGAAGCGGAATTGTCCCCATAGAATCAAAACTTTATATATTTCCACAGGAAAAAGTCCAACGGTGTGATATCACACGATCCTGGTAGCCTATCGACCGACCCAAAACGTGAAATTATGTGCTCACCGAAGTGTTCTCTCAATAAATCCATTGATTTATGCGATGTGTGGGAAGTGGCGCCATCCCATTGAAACCAAAAGTCGAAGAGATCACGAACTTCAAATTCAGGCATCAAATAGTCGGTTATCATGGCGCTATAACAGTCGCCATTGACGGTTACGTTCTCACCGGCATCATTTTTGAAGAAATATGGACTGATGATTCCACCGGTTCATAAACCACACCAAAGCGTTGTGTTTCTGGATGAAATGGCAGCTCTGGAATCTGTTCAGTTTTCTTTTCGTCCCAAATGGAATAATTTTCTTTGTTTACATATTCATTGAGCCAGAAATGGGCCTCATCGCTGAACAAAATTTGGCTCGAAAACGTCGGAGACTTTTCAAGCTCCCATAGAGCGAAGCGATATCGCTTGTGAAAGTCAAGCGGCATCAGTTCTTGTACAAGCTATATTTGGTTCACTTTAAATTCAGTATCTCGACGTAAAATGCGCCAAGTCGTTCCATATGTCAGTCCGAGTTATTGCGAACGCCGCTGAATAGACTCTGCACGGTCTTCATGTACACTCTCAGCTGTGGCTGTTATATTTTCTTCACTACGTGCTGGACTTAGTCCATTCGGTCGAATATTATGCTATTATGAATTCTTCGTCTCAAGATGAGTGATGATGTTGCGATTAGTATGCTCAGTAAGCCGATTATATTACAGAACGTGAATTTTCGTGATAAATTTGAAGGATTTATATTTATGGCAAACAATACGGAACAAGAACAACAAGACTGCTTGACACGACTCACGCATAATCCGTCGAAAAAAGGCTATTGAAAAAAACCTCTTTTTGAAGCAGCCGTTAATGTTATTCAAATTATTGCCTATCGAATGCAATACTATTTTCCCATTTTACTGGGAAGTTGTGAACTCCAAGTACAACAGCCAATTTTTGATTCTCTGTTCTGATGTGAACCGTATTTCAGTGGGGCTTTTTCCAACGTCCAGCACAAATGGTAATGAGAAAGGGCAAGCTCTGGGCTGTAAGGCGGATGAGGCAAACTTAACAGCCTTTTTTAACCAGTCTTGGAACATAAGGCCGAGCATGGTGGAAACTGATTGACTTGTGTCCAGTAGCAAATTCCGGGAGTTCTGCTGCATTCAATTTGATGAGTTGTTGACGAATACCCGGGGTGACTGAAGTACTTTCGCGTAGTACTCCTTTTTGCGTTGGCGGCCTTCGGCCGCGCTCTAAAAAAATAACCCTGGACGAGCGAATACCCGGGGTGACTGAAGTACTTTCGCGTAGTACTCCTTTCCACTTTTCATCACCGCTCAATGCAAAATTTCTGCAAAATTTTCTTTCAACGTCTCTTACCTTCAATTCATATGATTTCTGATTTCCTTGCTTTTGAATGTATTCGGCTGATTTTATACGTTTTGATCACCTGTGAAATGACTCCCAAAGAATATTCGCATATTTGGACATCATAATGAAATGAAAGAATTTCTATATAAATATCTGATCTTAGAAAACAATTGTCTTACCATTCGCGTATGCTTCTTCAAATTTTATTGAATTTTTGTAAGTGTTGGCTCAAAAAAGATGATTTTTTTTATTGTAACTCCATTAGCTCATTATACTCTCGCAACAAAGTTGCTAAAGAGAGTATTATAGTTTTGTTCACATAACGGTTGTTTGTAAGTCCTAAAACTAAAAGAGTCAGATATAGGGTTATATATACCAAAGTGATCAGGGTGACGAGTAAAGTTGAAATCCGGATGTCTGTCTGTCCGTCCGTCTGTCCGTCCGTGCAAGATGTAACTTGAGTAAAAATTGAGATATCATGATGAAGCTTGGTACACGTATTTCTTGGCTCCATAAGAAGGTTAAGTTCGAAGATGGGCAAAATCGGCCCACTGCCACGCCCACAAAATGGCGGAAACCGGAAACCTATAAAGTGTCATAACTAAGCCATAAATAAAGATATTAAAGTGAAATTTGGCACAAAGGATCGCATTAGGGAGGAGCATATTTGGAAGTAATTTCTTTGGAAAAGTGGGCGTGGCCCCGCCCCCTACTAAGTTTTTTGTACATATCTCGGAAACTACTAGAGCTATGTCAACCAAACTCTATAGAGTCGTTTCCTTCAGGCATTTCCATATACAGTTCAAATATGGAAGAAATCGGATAAAATCCACGCCCACCTCCCATACAAAGGTTATGTTGAAAATCACTAAAAGTGCGTTAACCGACTAACAAAAAACGTCAGAAACACAAAATTTTAAATGAGCGTGGCGTCGCCCACTTATGGACCAAAAACCATAACTCAGGAACTACTCGACCGATTTCAATGAAATTCGGTATATCATATTTTTTTAACACCCTGATGACATATACTAAATAAGGGCGAAATCGGTTCTCAACCACGCCTTCTTCTAATATAACGCTATTTTGAATTCCATCTGATGCCTTCTCTGTATAATATATACATTAGAAACCAATGATCATAGCGGAATAAAACTTTACTCAAATACGGTATGTACGCTGAGGTATCCCTTGTAGAAAAATTGTTGTGATCGGACTATAACTTTTCAAGGTCCCTGATATCGAACACGAAGAACTCAGTGCCCAACCTAACCGGTTTATCGGTAAATCTCTCAGAATTTAATTCTAATTAATTTTACAGCAAAATAAAAAAATATGTAAATGACGGATAATGAAATCTCGATTATCACTTTATCATGCGAGAGTATAAAATGTTCGGTGACACCCGAAGTTATCCCTTCCTTACTTGTTTTACATGACTCCCTTGCCATTTTAGAGTAGATTTTGTATCACCAAAGATACTTGAATTAATGGAATCTCGTTAGCTGCGTTTTGCACGTAGAGCACGCTGTCGAAAACCTGAGCACTTAATCAGCCCAAAAGGTCACTTATCGCAACTACAGAAGCTGCCAAAACTATATAACTGTCTTATCTTATTGCCATCTCTACCTCAATTTGTTGTCTGTATGCATTTAATTAAATTTTTCCAGCAATCAAAATTATTCATTGCATTTCATTGTTGACATATTACAACGCATACCGTTACAGCTGCGCACATTGTAATTTTTTGAAAAATTTCACACATTTTCACTTGTGTATAACTCCCAAGATCGCGACAGCAGCCTCTAATCAATCAAACTCGAGTTGCATTGCGCTTGCGCATAGCTCACCTTCGCCGGCAAACTTTTGTCGGTGTTTAAGTGTGTGCGTGTTGCACATTTCTTTTATTTCCATGGAAAGTAATTTCACGAAAGAAAAACCAGCAAAGCGAGTAACATGCGGCAAACGAGTTTGCTCCAAGCGGTAAATGTTTATCAGCGGCAATCGCTTGTCTATCTTAAATGGTCGATTGTAGCTGTCGAGATACGGGCATATACGAGGACTGTTGGAAATGGCATTAATTAATGTAGACATTTATACCTTTTTCTATCAAGGGAAGTCTTTTTAAAATTAACTTAAGTTAAAATCGCTTCATTCGACCATAAAGAACTTGACCCGAGTTACGTTTTTCGAAGTAGAATTAGTTCGTTCCCGTATTCTCCTTTCTTGGTAAGCTTTGTGAGAAATTTAGTATTGAAATTTTCTCACATTCGCACCGAGAAACTCCTAGCGCTCCAGTCGTTGTTCCTTTTTGCTCTTTGGCGCCAATTGGGGATTCCACGTGCTTCTACTCATAGTCTTTCTAACGGAGTGGAGGTTTTCCCCTTCCTCTGCTTTCCCGGCGGGCACTGCGTCGAATACTTTCAGAGCTGGTATGATTTCATCAATTCATTGCCTTTTTCTCGAGTGCCGATTCATCAGATTTTGACTTCATCCATGCCTCTGCACTATATAGCCGACGTCGATGATGAGTGACTGGAGCCATGTGTCACGCAAGTGACGGAAGTTCTCCGATCACCATTCACTTGGGAGTGGCCAGAAACGATTATTTAACATATGGTTCAAGCAGCTCACGACTTCCGGTCTTAGACCAAGTATCTATCCTCTGTGTAGACAACAAACATCCGTTTGAATGCAAGCTAAAGTTAGAGGGCGAAACATCCCTCTCCAAAGTTGTGGGTTGGGTTTGGGACCCGCTACGTCAAAAACGGCCATCAGTGAAAAAAACAAAACATCCTAGGATGATAAACTCTAATAAATGGAAGCAGTTTTTTTTACGTCCGAGTTATAAAAACATTAAATCTTCTCATTTTGGATTTGATGAACGGTAGTCCTGGTGGAATGATCACACGAATCTAATCTTATCAAGTCCAAGTCCAAATACGGTGTTTTATCGTGTGTCTACAAGCTACCTCAACCACTTCAATTCAATGGACTGTGAACATTTTTTCGATGACTCCCGACTTGATCACTTCTTATAAGGCTTAAATAACTGATCTTCACTTACAATCAATAAAATTGTTATAGAATCCCCAAAACTTTACTTGTCTTAACGGTTTATCGATAACGCTATTTATCTAATTTTAAGAGGTTGTCTCTTTCAGAAAAAAAAATTAACAAATTTTGCTTGAATTTTGACAGCTGTCAAGCTCTTACCTTATATTTGTCAGTTGTAGTGTTGCTTTGAAAGCTTGTTGCGTCGTGAAAAATACGAGCAGCCTATACATTATCGAACTGTCCTTCTCTGAACATAAAAACACATGCTTCATCGTCATACAACTGCTATGACAATCAAGCTGTCACTGCAATTCAGTCAGTCTGCTGTCATAAATGATATTTAACTTCAGTCTTCTTCACTCAAATGTCACTCAACCACTTTACCGGCTGCTCTTATTAATGTCGTATCATTTCCTTTTATTCAGAGCAGATTTTAACCCAGTGACCCACAGCTAATGTTTACACGCTAGCTACCAAACCGACAAACATACATATTTACAGCTTGTATTCTGGTTTTAGCTTCGGCTATCTTTAAGATCTTCACGCTAAGAAGTTAATGGACTCATTTGTCAACTGTCTTGATGTTGTTGCGAAATTGCAAACCAGTATTAACAGCATTGCTAACGGTGTTTATAAAAGTAAACAAAAGCCGAGTAAAAGAAAACAACAAATAAGCAGTTGATGAGTTCTTTTTGATTTGACGTGTACTTGGCGTATTTAAGCCCGACTTACAAGATTACTGTCGGAGCTTTGAATTTGGTTTTTTTTCGATTTTTAACTGCTCCAACTTTAAATCTTTTTCATATAGCAAGCTGCAGTAGAGTTCTCAACACAAACAAAACGCAAGCGTTATTTATTGCTTATTCATTGCCAGAAATTAGGTGTGGCCTCAGAGCAACTGAAATGCATAGCCCCGAGAATAAGACAGACAATTAGGCAGGCAGTTGTTGCCAAATCACTTGCGAAATTTACATATGTACATACATACTATATGTTGTTGGGATTGATTTAAAGCGCGCTGTAATTAAGTGCTGTTCCAATGAAACGAAAATATATATTTACCAATTAGTGTAAATATTTATGTTTCTATTGTTTTTGTAATATGTGAGATGAATACGATATTTAGTGTTCCTGAAAGTGTTATTGAATGGATGGAATTGCATGCAAAAATAATGATGCACAAGAATAATACAAATAGTTAGTATTCAATTTTGGTTCGGGATTTCGGGAATAAAATTTTATTAATTCGGGATATCACGCTTATATCATTTAATAACAAAAAACTAAATTAAACCCATAAAAAATAATTCGGGACGAAAAAAAAAACTAACACTTAGCTTCGGGATTAAAATTTATTCAGTTCGGGATTCCAAAAATTTTCAATATACATGTATAATAATAAATTAAACGCGTATAAAAATAATTACGAACGAAACAAATTAATATTTAGTTTCGGGATTAAAATTTGTTCAGTTCGGGATCCCGAAAATTTTCAATATAATTCAAAATTAAACGCATGAAAAATTAATTCTAAACGAAAAAAATTAACATTTAGTTTCGGGATTTCGGGACTAAAATTTATTCAGTTCGGGAACCCAAAAATGTTCAATATAATTCAAAATTAAACGCATAAGAAATAATTCCAAACGAAAAAAATTCAGATTTAGTTTCGGGATTTCGGGAATTAAATTGGTTCAGTTCCGGATCGGAAAAGTATAAATTTAAATACAACCATTATTTTTATTATTCTAAGTTTATTTGATATCTGAATTTAATAAACTATTTCTTTAGCTTTTTTCCTTGAAGATCTATTCATACTACAGTCCCGAAGTGCTCGTATCTGAATGGCAGCTTATGTGCTTGACTTCGGCCCATCTCATGTCATCTAATATGACCAATAAACATGAGTGCTTCGTAGTACTCGTATATATTATGAACGATTAATAATACATTTATATCATATATTTTTACTGCGGAAGTAAATTGGACTAGGTTAATATTTATTTAATCTCTTTTACTATTTTAAATCCGGATTTTAATGTATGTCGTTATCGGATACTTTCATGTATAATACTTCTCTAACAATCACTCCGCCATCCTCCGAACTATTACACAAAAAAGGTTCGACTTGTCTAAATAGTAGAAGCTTCTTTTATGTCTTAAAAAGAGAGAGAAAGAGTAAGAAATATTTCTTCTTCATTTTGGGCATAAATCCCGAAAGCATTTCAATAACCTATCGAGAGATTATGGAAACAGTAAACCTTCTTCGTTTACTCGTATGTTTCTGCTGTGCTTCTAAGGCAACTAAAAAGCTTTCATTTTATGACATCTTGTATAAATTAGGCCAGGTTAGACTCTTAATGAGCCACACATAGGCAAGTTCTAGGCTCGGTTGCCTCACTAACGATACTTTTTCAAGTGTCCCATAAAGTAGGGCCCAAAACGCTTAAAGCGTTGCCTTGCCAATGCGGGACAAGTGCAAAAGAGATGCTCCATTTTCACTGGTACCTTGCTCTTGGCATTTCCTATAGTATTTTCCATTTGTCAACAATATTCTGCAGGCCAGACTTTGAGTATGCCAATTATGTTAATACAGTCCTGCCTGCCGAGTGTCAGTAGGAACTTTGTAGATATCCACAAGGATCTACCGTGTCATACCTGATTTTTATATTTTTGGATCAAGGTGGAGGATTTTATTGCATTTCAAACTTCCTTGCTATGCTCCTGTTCAGATTGTTGTGTGGACATTGCCAGTTTACCAAAGTCAATCACGTTTTCGAATGACATCCGTACACCAATCTTGAAAATCCCTTCCACTATCTCACTGCTAACGATGCCTTTGTGGCCAGATACCTCGTGGAAATGAAGTCGCTTGTCCCCAGGCAAACTGTCTACTGCTGCCCATTTCTGGCCGATAGGCGTAACGAGGTTACTGCCTTGATTGCAGATTGGCTGTCCACGTAGGTGTTAACTCTGGAACTGCTAGCTGATGCATTAGAGGCCAGATTCTAGGCTTTCTTATTCCTTAAAATTCACATAAAATGTGTATTCCACAACAACTTCGTCATCCACCTTCGAACCATTCGCATAGCTTTGACGCCATCTCTTTTCCTATTTACTACTCGCAACCTTCATCCCCAACTGTTCAAGAAGGTTCTGCATCTAAATCTTAGAAAAAGTTAAGCCAAAAATCTACATATAGAGATTCAATGGATTTCGGTCACGTATAACAAAGTTTACAACTGATTGAGCTTATCCATCATAAGTTTGGTATAGAATAATCTAACAAGTCCCTCGATACCTGTTTGGGATATCGATTTGGGTTAATTACAGTGGTCAGTTACGACAACAGAATGCTCTTCTGAATTGCTAAATGAGTGAGGTTAGAAATTCTTCAAATCAAATGCTTCTTATGATGAGAAAAATAGATTAGTTGCGACGAAAGGTACTGATTAACCAATGCTCACTGAGTTTACTTGAAGCTCAGCCGTTCAATAGTAGACCGAAGTCCAGAAAATTCGCACTCGCTCCCAGGCACCTCTTTGAAACGAGCAAATTTTTGAAGTTTTCTGCCCTCAAGCTTTATGTTTTGTTGTGTAGTGGGATTTCTCAAACTGGTGCAGATTTTCTGACATATTCATTTATTTATGAATTGAAAAAGTTTCAAGATCACTTTAAAATACTTTCCCTTTTAATGTGTTTACATACTTCGTTGATATACACATACACATACATATATAATATATTAAATCATCCAGGCCATGGGCGTATTGTTTTTTGCCCCACTTTGGAGAAATTATTTCAAAATTATTTTAATTTACCCACATCACTGGAAAAATACATATGTATGTATATAAAAACGCTCTCACCGAAAGTAGCGTATCAAATTACCTGAACGGCAGACGGCAGAAAAACACTCCAAAATAGGTATTTGTGTTCCAAAATGTATGCATAAATAAACCGTTAAGTCTTAATTGCGCCTACGCTCTATTTACTTCGGGGCCAGGCAAACGACAACACTCCAGCCGGGCATACAGGGTATGTAAATATGTTCTACTATAATAATGAACATACTTTTATTTTGTATGCTCATGCAAATGAGTGTATTAAGGGGAATAATCATACGGGTGACCATTTTTACACATCAGAAATTTTATTTTTATCTCTGCAAAATTGATAAATACATATTATGAATATTGTTCTTTGAGGTACACGACTCTTATTTCATATAAAACAGAAAAATTATTGATGTAACTCATATTTGGATTCTATTAGTTGCCATATTTACCGCATTCAGTGTTTGAAGAACAGTCTTGGATACATGAGCAATACTGAGAAGACCTCCCGATCGGTCAAACTGAGCATCACACCTTTCGGCTCAACCGGCTTTATCTGACCAATAGCGTTGGTTTTTAACAATGATAAACGTAGGTAGTTTATCAGCATAGAATGCAGGGCTAACGTACTACCGTTTATGATAACTAGTCTGACAAAGTAAAGCTAGATGATTTAAATGAGAGGTTCAATGTGATTGGATTAATTTCCTCTAATAAAATCATGAAGCGCATGATCTTTGTAGGGTGTCCCGTAGACCTTTTGGAACCATTTTGCACTTAGGTGGTAAATATTGCGTCGAAAGCCAAAGACGTCACGTATAATAGACGGTACCATTGGACGGGACTATACGAGAGAGGAAATGTACAGATAAAAGAGAGCCTGGTGAGTTTCTCCAGCAAGGTCTGTGGACTCAATACGATACCTGTGGCTTTTTATATAACGGATGATTCAAGTAGAGGTCCTCTTTTCAATAGAATTGCATTCAACTTTATTACAAATATTCACGTTCTGTAAAGTATGTGTTTCGCGCGCTTCAGTCAACTTACGGTCTCATAATCGGCCTACTGAACGTATTATTTGCAGCACCATCACCCATCTTGAAACCCAGCATTCATTCTTGAATAATATTCGACTGATTAAACTACGTCCAGCAGGCAGTAAAGAAAATAGAACAGCCGTAGCTGAGAGTGTACATGAAGGCCGTGGATAGTCGATTCAACGCCGTTCGCAATAACTCAGACTGACATATGGAGCGACTTGGCGCATTTTACGTCGAGATCTTAAATTGAAAACCTACAAAATGCAGCTTGTACAAGAACTGAATCCGCTCCTCCTTCCCAAGTGACATCGCTTCGCCCTATGAGCTCTTCAAAAGTTCCAATGAGCCCCACGTTTTCGAGCCAGATTTTGTTGAGCGATGAGGGCCATTTCTGCTCAGTGGGTATGTAAATTTGCAATTTGGACGAAGATTCATTTCATCCAGAAAAAAAAAAACAATGATCTGGTATGGTCGAGGAAAATATCGAACATAATTTTTTCTTCCTCCAGAATTCGATGGAAATTTAAAAATTTTTAAGCCACGAAATTAAGATTTTCGACCGTTGTTATACCTGAACAAAAGTTCACCTTTGGAATTTCGCCCTCCTGTGTTAAAGTATCTAGTTTCTTGTCAAAAATGTGACCATTTCAACCCAACCCAACCCAACCAAATTTTATTGTCAAGATCCAGTTTTCATTACGGTCCAACATTTTACGAAAATACCATAAACAAGTAAATATATTTTATAAAGTATCATAGCAGCTACAATTCAGCATGTTGTTTAATCCAATCCACATGGTAGTAGACCTTAGCGTAACCATCTGGATTGCCGGTGCCACAGCCACCATAAACGAAGCCAGCAACACCGACGACCTCACCCTCGTACATAGCCGGACCGCCTGAGTCGCCATTGCAAGCGCCATTATTTGGAGCATGGGCCAAACAAATAAGCGCATCGCTATCCCAGTTTATGGCCGCCTTACATTCACTACGTGAAATGGCAGACAAAGTGTTCCACTTCAACTTCTGTGGAATATCACCAGCTTGCTTTACGCGACCCCAGCCAGAAATGATAACCGGTTCACCGGAGGGTACCTCCTTCGTGGCCAAACGGGCGGGTTGGATGTTTTGCGAGTATATTAAAGGTTGGCTGAGACGCAGCAGCGAAACATCGTTCAAGAAATTGCCATAGTTCTCATGTGTAAGGATCGATTGCACCTTCACCAAAACGCCACCACGCAGACGATCCGTGGAACCGGCACGCACCGTAAACAAAGAGGGATCATAACTGTTGTATGTTATAAATATTTATAGATGTTACCAGTTTAACTTTTTGCAAAAACGGAATACTTACGTGGAATAGTTGCCCTGTGCATCGGTAGTGCCAACACAATGTGCCGCGGTCAACACGAAATTCCGACTAAGTATCGAGCCACCACAGGTGTGAGAGCCGCTGCGACGCAAAGAGATTTGATGTGGGAATTGTCCGTCGTAGGCTTCGTCACCACCCACGACACGTCCGGTTGGACCAGCTTGGCTGATTGCAACACCTAGAAGGCAGATCAAAGCGAAGAGTTCGAATTTTGCCATGTTGAATCGTTGCGCGTGGAAGTCCAAACTAAAACTAAATAGTCACGCACGTAATAGTGGACTTATTGGCATATCTTGAGTATCTATAAAGAGCTTTGTGCTTAAATAAATTACTTTATAATGCTTAGCGCAAGCAGAATTAGGTAATTGATAAGCAATCTAACTGTTATTTATTATAAGCTAATATGTTAAGGCGATAATGCTGGCACCACAGAATTTATACGCCTAAAACAGTCAAATATCCAGTTAGGCATAATACTTTAAAGCGCCAAAAGAACTTTTCTTCTTCTTCTTTATTGGCATAGACACCGCTTACGCATTTATAGCCGAGTTTACAACAGAACTTTTCCGCAGAACTTTTCTCTCGAAAACTCGTAGCTTCGACTCATCAGATGTTGTCATCGTCCATGCCCCTGCACCGTATAGCAGGACGGGAATAAAGAGTGACTTATAGAGTTAGATTTTTGTTCGTCAAGAGAGGACTTTACTTCTCAATTGTCTACTCAGTCCGAAGTAGCACCTGTTGGCAAGAGTTATTCTTGGACTTGGGAACTAAGTCGCGATTCCGACGGCTGTTTGTTTGATGACATGATATATCCCGTCTTACTCTCGTTCACTACCAGACTCATACGCTTCACTTACCTATTCAGTTTGGAGAAGGCAGAACTAACGGGGGTGTTGTTAAGGCAAATGACATCAATATCTGTACACTCTTATAGAAGATGTTACCTTCTCCGTTTAGTTCTGAAGCTCGAATTATTTTCTCTCTGCTCATAGTCAAACTACACAGCCGTAGTTTCATGGGTCATCAGTCCACGCCTGTTTTTCTTTCAATGAAACGTTTGCTTCATCGTCATCAATTGGAGAATCGGGTTGGCCATCTACTGTTGTTAGGCTTTCACTGCCATTCAGCAGGCTGGTGAAGTGTTCCCTCCATAATTTTAGTAATCTCTGAGCATTGTTTGCTGGATTACCTCTTGGAGTTCTACAAACGTACTTTACTATTACTTATCCTCTCCTATTTCACCATTCGATCTGTTGGAGGATATTGATCATAGAACCATTGGTCCATTCTTATCTACTGAGGAATGATAATGATAAATATTATATATGGAGGATCTTCACTAACAGAGATCTTTTTATAGATTCCAATTCAGATCTTATGACAAAATGAGCTTGATAAGACTTAGTAAGCGATCTTGATATTCTGAGCAGAGACTCCACCTTTCTCTTTCTTTTTAAGATCCAAAATTGCTTTCCTCCACTTGCTTCTTCTTATAGGTGCCTCAAAGCTTGTTAGAATTCTCGTCTTGTTCCTATTCCTATCAGCATAAGAACGAAACAAATTAATGGACCGAATAAGGGTAGTTGTCAAGATAACCGAAATCAATTTCATCTTGGTGGTCTGACGAGGTAGTCAAAAGTCAGAATGTATTCTTCCATATAAAGTATGAACAGATAATCGAGTGAACGACCTAATAGGCTAAACTTTCATTACATAAAACACATTGTCTTTATTTTAATTTAAAACTCGTTTTAATTCAGCAACAAAAATACCATAATTACTTAAAACATAGTGTCCGAACCCAGTTCAAAGCTCACAAATCTGAGTGCTCCTTAATCCAATCCAAATGTTTGAAAACCTTCGCGTAACCATCTGGATTGCTGCTACCACAACCACCTACCACAAAACTAGCCACACCCACCAGTTCACCTTGGTATGCAGCCGGACCACCGGAATCACCAAAACAGGCGCCATTATCTTCCGAATGTCCCAAACAGAGCAGCGCATCACTAGACATACCGATTCTAGTTAAGCACGCTAATCTCGACAGAGTTTGAGCAGTGTTCCATTTTAACGTGTTCGATGCATAACCATTGGTCGACGTGTAACCCCAACCGGAAATGATAACGTTGTCACCGGTTGGCACCTCAGCACTTGCCAAAGGGATGGCTTGTATGTTATTTGAGTAAATCAATGGTGTTTCCAAAGTGAGTAGAGCAAAATCATGCAAAAAGTTGGCATAATTCTCATTCGTAACAATTTCGGTGACCTTTGTGACCACGCCGCCAAGCAGACGATTAGCGGAGCCGGCACGTATGCTGAAATGTTCAGCGCCGTAACTGTAAAACATGCCAATACAAATACAATTAGTATATCAGTACTCAAATAAGTTGTTCGGTAACAGACTCACACAAAGTAATTGCCTTCGGCATCCTCATCGCCGACACAATGCGCCGCTGACAGCACATAACGGCGACTGATGATCGAACCGCCACAAATATGTGAACCATCATAACGTAACGACACTTGGTAGGGGAATGCTCCTTCGGTTGCATACTCACCACCGACAATACGTCCGCTAGTTTGGGGTTTCGCGTTAGCCCAGGCGATCAGCCCTAGGCAGAGTAGAAAGGATATTCTCGACATACCGTCTTAACAGTGGTGGGTTCTAACAGTGGGTGGAACACGAACTATGCTTGGTTTAGGTTTTGCAACACGCTTTTATGCTCGAAATAGTCTAAGAAATCGGTAGATACTTAATTAAAATATTATAAATTATCAATTATCAAGGCATAGTAAATCATGAGATTTAATTACGTTGCCAAATTTATAAAACCCGCTGGAAACCTCTGCGGTCTATATTTAACAAATCTGTTACACACTAGTTTGTGACACTTTTTTATGACTCCAACGCTTGGTATAACCGCAAGTCGTTATGAAATTTCCCCTCCCTTTGATCGTCAATAGATTTTTGTGTTGGGAAAAGGAAAGACGTGTGGGTGAACTCTGGGCAAACTGATTTTTAATCTAATCTTGTAATGTGAACAATTACGCAGAAGCCGGCAATTTATACGCTATCATAAAATGTCGAAATTTCATAAGACGCGTGGAGATGAGTTCATTGTACAGCTTGCCGGTTCCACGCCATATTTCATAATACATATGTATGCCATAAACTCTCAAATCTAACTGATCTCCGATATTCGAATTTGAATGGTCTCAATTTTCTCTCAATAAGGCACATATATAAATTAATTTTGGTGGTATTTCCAATCCAATAATGAATAGTGTAGTAAGTCGTCTCATAAAGGTTCTAATCTTGCTATCTGTTTCCAGCAATAGCCCTGAAATACTCTAAAAAAAATGCTGTCGTATCACTCTAATCTTAAAACCATGCAATTTATAACACAGACAGCAGTTAATATGGATTTACTGATAATTATCTAGGGAATTTCTCGTTAATAATAACAGAAAACCCAGCTGCTTTTCCCCATTACCTAAACCAAAATTCCCTTCCAATACTTTTTTCTTTGTGAGAATTTTTTAAATTTGCAATGTCTATCTATCTCGCTCTTTGATGGTTTATTAACAGCTAAGATGAATAAAGCCAATAGAGAGTACAAAGAAAGAGAAAGAGGGAAATATACATGCATATCGAAACGGATGGTTTTCCCACTGAATAATGGAAGTCTTTGCAAGGCCGACAACATCCACAAAGTTGAGACGATTTATGGACTAGCTACGTGTAAGATTGCTGTCCGCAAGATAAAGAATCAGAAGAAACACAGCACTTAATCCTATCCATTTTCTATTAACAAATCCTACCATAAGGTGGACGAGTTTTGGACGGGTCGACTGGTTTTGGCTAGAGAATGCCATGTCAACTCTCAAACATCGATACAGTAAAATTTCTATTAACTACAAACCCGATGAGCTTCCAAAATGGTACAAAAGTGGAACTGTATTATTAGAAGAAGATTAGGAATTTTTGAACACTAGGAAATAAGGGAACTTTTTGAGACAGAGTTATAGTTCGCCACTACTTACTCTCTCAAAGATATATATATGATTCCTCTATATTACTCAGCCTATGAGAGCTACGTATCAAGTACCTTGACTTCTTCAAATAATATCTCCGTACTCAATGTAGTAAATAAATTCTTAAGAAGCTGTAATAGTTCCCAGTATCTTCGGTTTGGTTGGTTGGTTGAAACGGAAAAGAAGTACCTCAAGAGCGCCACACTGCAGGCGGACGATTTAAATCTTATCCAGCGAGTCAGTGAATTTGATAAAAACCTGATTTTTTCTATCTAGCTGCCCAATGTCTCTTAAGTTAGTGCATTGGAAGACATGAAAGATATTCCGTTTCAGCCGACTGAAGGCTGAACAAAAGTAATGTTTCAGCGGCTCATCATCTTTCGCATAGGTTCTGCATTGCGCAGAATCCACTATGCCAAATTTCTGAAGATGTAATCTTAAAGGTTGGTGCCCAGTGTTGACCGCTATAATGTTACTACTTTGCCTAAAAGTAAAAGCTGTTTGGTCTGTGTTGCTAGTGTTCCAAGAACTGAGGTGCTTCTCCAGGGTCCGGTCCATTTCTTCAAAGAACCCCAAAGTTGAATTGTCTAGGGCACCTTAGGGGAAATGTATTCCTGGCTGCCCCAAGCGGGTGAACTGCCTTTTCGTTTCCTTCTTTTCCTATAAGGCTGAGTACTCAGATGATACTTACCGATTAACCACTGAGAGTACCTGCCTGAACGATTAGCTCCTAATTACAGAATAGGGTTAGACTTAATATAGACCCTACATATATCTTTAATTGGCACTTTCGGCAATGCCAACAACTTCGGTTTGAAGGAGTTAATTCCACTCATTTAGTTTGAATTTGCTTTTTGAGTACATAATACTAAAGAAAAGGTCAAAACTCATGTTTCTAATTCACCCTTTGATCCGCTGGTGAATATGTAGATATCGAAGTTGGAACTGTCGATCATAGAAGCATTGATATCCTTTCCTAGGTCGCATTGTCGACATTTCTAATTAACAAGGTCGAGAATAATAATACCATACCCCCAATGGCCCTAATAGCCGAAACTGGTTCCAATGGTCTAAACTCACGAGCCAGCTGACCGTAAGCATTACATCATACTCCACTTTTCCATTAATGCTCTCCACCAAACTAACGATCTATATGTTAGTAGGGTCGTAAGCCCCACTTCGGAGCATAGCTCATCTGAAAAAGATTCGACGGCCTTTGGAATAACCCGCCATAATTGACAGAGCTCAAGAGTTCTACCCCTAAAGAGGTGAAACTTTGATCCTTCTTTAAAAGGGCATATTTCTGTTTTCTATGGATTAACAGCTAAGTTGGGACTCTCCTCCCAAATGGTGGAGATTAAATTTCATCCTTAAACCAATATGTGCGAGATCATCCATGTTGTAAACGACCTTAAAGTTCTTTCTGGCGAGTAGAACTATTCATTCATTGATCGAGGCGACTCATAGCAAATCTGGTGAGCGATTTTTATACTTTACTCGTAGTATATGGCTTACTTTTTGCTAAGAATATTTCTTAAGCAGGCCAGCATATTCTGAGTAATGTCAAAAGAAAGGATAGCCATTGTCATTGAATGCATCTTCCACTACAATTAATGCCGCTAGAGTAAATGCTTGAATAAAGCAAATTTCAATTGTTCCAACTTCTTCATGAAGGACGATTTCAACCGAATACCCTTGGGCGTATTACCTGAAGTCCAAACAGTCAGCTGCGTCTTAATAGCCTTAAACATAAATTAACCAACTAAATCAGAAAACAAAACAATGCGAGTTCGCAATTCAATATAATATAGACTTTGGCTGTCCATAATAGATTTTTTTTTTTTTATTTTTCATCTTTACTTTACAACAACACAAGCCTTTTTATATCATATTTTCATGAATCCATTCGAGGTTATAGAATACTTTAGCATAACCATCGGGACGCGAGGTACCACAACCGATTACGACGAAACCAGCAACTCCCACCAATTCACCATTGTATGTGGCCGGACCGCCAGAGTCACCATTGCAAGCACCTGCGCCTGACGGATGATCCAAGCATAACAAAGCATCCGAAGACATCAAAATTTTACGGAAACATTGACTCTTGCTAAGTGCCGTAACGGTATTCCATTGCATTAGAATGGGCAATGTATCACCTTTATTCTCGGTAAGACCCCAACCGGAAATGATAACTTCGGCGCCAGAGGGCACTTCAGCGCTGGCCAACGGAATCGCTTGGATTTTCGATGAGAATGTCAAATGCTCCTCCAACTCCAACAAGGCCAAATCATTTTCGACGACATAACCCTGATGGACTACAACGCGCTTCACTTGCACGATGACACCGCCGGCAATGCGGTTGTGGGTACCAGCACGTATGGTGAAATATTCAGCAGCATAACTGTCTCGATGTAAATAAGATGAAAAATATTATAAAATGTTATCATACCCGACAGGAAACCAATTCGTTCTACTCACGGTGTTGTGCCTGTTTCGACCACGCAGTGCGCCGCTGTCAATATGTAATTGGAAGCGATGATTGAACCGCCGCAAGTGTGCCGGTGTTGAAAACGTAAAGAGATTTGATGTGGGAATTGTGCTGAAACCGCGTCATAGCCACCGACTACACGACCCGTGGGATTGGCTGTAACCGCCACGAGGGTGACTGCAAGGAAGGCCAAAAATTGTAGAAAAGCCATTGTCGGCACGCGATTGTGTTAAGAGTGGTAGGCGATAGCTAAATGAACTAGGCAATACGTATTTCTATATCATTTATACACAGTCGTCAAATACTTGATTTGGACCCATAAAATGTATAGCCACTTACTATAGTCGAACTTTATCAACAAATCTTATAAATCACTTAATAAACGAACAATGTCATATATGTATGTATATAGATTAAAATTATAATCTGGATTTGCTGAAAGCAATCCCTTATCATCCGCCAGGCATAATCCGAACTTGCTGATAAATAATACTAAAACTATTTCTTTCCTCATGTAATTACGACCACTACTGGGTATGTATAGTGTATATTGCCACATACCATATAGAGAGTATGCCTGTTATTAGCACCCCTCATCCATGTTCCAAGTGAATCTTCGTTTATTTGAAATATTGTTGAAATCACTTCAAATGTCATTTTTTTTTAAGGTAAGGAGCAAATAGAGAAAGTACGCGACAAGATTTGTTGAAATATTCTTACACTGAAACAGTCCACTTGGCCTTGAACTCCATAAAGTAAGAGGCACATTGTGAAACCAAAGAGACTAATATTCGCTAACGCTATCATATCCTTTTGAACCAACCTGCACTCTTGATGATGTTCATCAATTCGAAAAGTTTTCTATGTACAACTTTTGGGGCATCGCCAAAAAGAAACCCCATTGATATTTGCAATTCTGCACAAAGCCTAGCATCCGCAAAGAAGATGTTCTACAGTCTCTTCTGCTTTTACCTCTTGGCAGCTTTTACAGAAGTCGTCGCGTGTTATCGCCAGTCTGCTGCCGTGTCTTTCAATAAGACACCGGCTATTAGTACATATTCCATTTACATATGAACCCACCGAGACTCAGCTCTATCTGTTTGTCGACAAAATCTCTACAAAATATCAGACTCATTTTCTTTCTTAACCATGGTCTAATTGTAAGGTGGTGCTTGATCTGTGTATTTCATATGCTTTACAATAACCCGCAATATCACGCCCAGCAACCTATTGCAGCTTAATCGATATACATTATTGCCGAGTTTACAACAGCGAGCCATTCGTTCTTCCTTTTCTCGGTTTGACGCCAATTCCAAATGTAGCCAGGTCCTTCTCCACCTGGTCTTTTCAACGGATTTCATTTTATCCGTGTTAGAAATAATGTTTACAAGTGTTTTCAGATTCAAAAGAAATTTACAATACATTTTGAGTTTCCAAACGGCCATGCGACAATATTTCAAACAACTACTGTCTGCAGCCTATCGGATTCTTAGAAATAAATCTTAATCCCTTGCATATTATATTATATGTTTTCGATCCGTTATTTCGAAAGCTGTACTTACAATTCCGAAAAGATAAGCTGAGTATCAAAATACATATAAAGGTTGTGAATTTATTTTAATGAAGATAGTCTAAGGTTATGTTAAGAACGTTCTACAGATGTATAAATTTGTATACACTGAGCAGGGTATATTAATTTTGCCTAGTTTGTAACACCCAGAAGGAAACGTCTTTGACCCTATAAGATATCTACGAGAATTTCTCCTTAAATTTCGGGATTCGAGAACAAAAACAAATATTAAACATCAAAAAAAAATTCATTGTCTTTCAAAATATTCTCCATTAAGATCTGTACACTTTTGCTTGCGTTTGAACCAATTCTCAAAGCACTTTTGCCACTCTGATTGAAGTATCTCTACTCTGAACGAATCAACCGCCGTATCAGGTGTTGAAAAAAGCTTGATCTTTTTTTGTTTTAAATTCTCGATATGACAACTATCACAATGTCATAAACGTTTTTCGAAGCACCGCAAGTTAGCCATTTTAGCAATTGACAAAAAATGTTGCTGGAATATTGATTGTATATTAGTTCTACTATTGCCTATAGTTGTCTCTATTTCACGTTAGATCACATAACGATATTGCAATATCAGTTTGCGCACACCATCAATAGCTTCTGGAACAATAACTGATTTTCGACGATCTTCACAAAAGTCGTCTTGGAGTACTCTACGTCCTCGATTGAATTCATTAAAATATCGACAAAATTGAATTAAGTTGATTGATAGGTTACGTTAGATTAGATGGCTGATCATAGATTGCAGGTGGACTAGATGTAGTCCTTTGTGAAGCCATTGAAAATAGAACTCCCGTGTTTGGACTTAAAGATCGGCAAAACGCTTCGTCGCCAATACAAATTTGCAAAGGCGCTTAATTTCTACGCCCGCCAGTTCGGTGGGATGTCTGCGCCCCCAAGTGTCTAAGTCTTGATCTCCCAAAAGCGGGGCAGTCATGAAGGAAGTGCTGGCTAGTTGATTGATGCACTGTTGGGAAAATAATCCATATCGAAAGTTGTAAAAAATAATTATGGAATAATGTTTTCAATTTAATTGCATTTTTTGGCCGAGATGAACATTTTAAGTTACTGTAAATCACCGAAATATTGCTCATCTGCCAAAACGTTCTGAGTGTGTATAGCAACAAAGATGTCGAATTATAGATTAAAGTTGTGAGTTGCCAAATTGCAAGACTACGGTTGCCGAACCCCGACAAATAAATGACAACCTACGTATAAATGATCAGCTAAAATCGCCGATCTCGAAGTACTATAAAAAATGTTGTCAGACAAACCGAACCATCAAAATCAACAAACAGAATTAAGAAATAGCGGCCAGCGTGGCTATGTCATGTCGTCCGAATGGATGAAAACACTCCGGCTCTGAGAGTGACGCAGAAGCCGCCGGGAGAAGCACAGAAAGAGGAAGACATCCACTCCCTTGGAAAGACCAGGTGTAGAATGACCTGGCTTCGCTTGGAATCTGACAAACAACTAATAGACAGTCTTTCTTTCGCGCGCTGTTGTAAACACGTCTATAACCGCGTAAACGGTGTCTACGCCAATAAGGAAGAAGAAGAAAAATTTTGAATATTTTTCCTTAATACCTCCGAACTCATTAATTACGCTATTTGAACGCTTTATAGTATATAATTAATTTTATTATATGTTGATAACTACTTTGAATCGCAATGCCGGCAAAACAGATAATAATGACAATGTCTTATCGCATTGATAAAGATGAGTCAGTTCAATGTCCATCATTTTAAAGGAGTTAAAAAAAATGTATGACTTCATTCATAAATTATGATCGAAACGATGATATTCAATATGTTGGTTATTTCAGTTAGAAATATAAGGGCGGAAATAATATAATAAATAATGATATGAGGCCTATCCTGTTGACGTTAGACCAAGTTTCAATTTGGTCAACTGTGATTGTCATCATCAGATGAAAAATTGCTTTAAAATGTATCTCAATTGAAAAGAAAGTTAAGACGATGTAGACTGAAAAGATTACCTCCACAGTTGGGAGGATTAAAAAGTGTACTTTAAAACATGAGATTACCAAGAATAACGGAAGGGACGTGAGTATGTTAGTCGATGAGCCATTGTCAATTAATTTTGACATTGAAGGTACTCGCGCATCTCAGACTGGATAGATCGCCCGCGAATATCCGCAGAACATATGGATAAAGCCACCATAAAATCAAACTACTCCTCAGATTCCAATTTGATAACAGAATATTGTGGAAAATTATCCAACTCTTCCGCTAGCAAGATAGCCTTTTAGTTCATTAAAAGCTTGGCTCATGAAGGCATAAAAATTTCTTAAATTATTTTTTTTTTTTAATTTTATTTTAAAATTTTCTGTGGTCTTTCTGACACTTATCATCCACTCAAGGGTTAATACATACTGTTTTAAAAAGAAACGCGCACAATGCTAGTTTTTACAATACTTCAAAATTTATTCGCTTTACTGCTACATAATACAATTCTATAACAACAACAACTTTTCATTACCAACTCACAACTGAGTCTGGATCCATTCAGCAAAGTGTGTGACATTCACGAAGACTTCAGCATAACGCGAACCGCATGCGCCCACCACGAAGCTCGCCACACCAACCAAACGATTGTTGTAGGCCACACCGTTACCAGCATCGCCCAGACAACTGCCCTCCTTCAGATTGTGAGCCAAGCAGAAAGTGCTCTCATCATGCTCGGGGAAACCTTTAGTACACTCCTCCTCGCTGGCCACTGAGAATGCGACCGATTGCAATTTGTATGGTGCCGCGCCAGACGATTGCTCACCCCAACCGGCAACGGAGATGGCGGTGCCAACTGCTGGCGCTTGATCGGCACTAGTGGCAATAGGAATTATGGAGATCTTGCTACTCTCTTCCACAGCACTGCTCAACTGTATGACAGCGACATCATTGCTAATGTATGTGTAGTTAGGCTGTACGGCGATGGATTCGGCATAGATGATCTTGCCACTGGCAAATTGATTGAGGCTGCCGATACGCGCGGAGACGCGATCGGCGGCAACACTGTAGTGAGACAGAAATTATGGATTATTGCAAAATTTATTTATAATTTTTTTGGGGAAAACCAAAACAACTACACTCAAGCTAACTTCACACTCACACTTGGTTGTTGTCGTCGACAACACAATGCGCCGCCGTTAATATCTGACGCGCGCCGATAATGCTGCCACCACACACATGCGCACTGTCCAAACGCACCGAAGCGACGAAAGTGAACTGACCGGATGCGACGTCCTCACCGCCCAAAATGCGCTGATCCAGTGTCGCGGCTTGACAGTTGGCGACGATGCCAGCGAAAGCGAGCGCGAGTAGCGCGAAATTTACTTTTGAACACATTGCGTTTGCGCCGTTACCGAGTTACTGACACTGACTGAACTGGCCGGACCGGCAGTGCAATTATATGAAATGAATTGTGGTGAAGATTTTCACACACTCGCACTTGAATTTGCCGATTGATTTTGTTATTGTCGTTTTGGCATTGTTATCGGCACCGGCGAGTTGTTGTTAAATACTCGAAGTGTTGAATTTATGACCCACTTTTATTGTGGAGCGTACGCTCGCCTTATTACTTTATTTTAAAACTTACATTATTGCGCTTTACACGCTTTGCGTTGGCAAATATATTTTCACCGTCTGACTAATCTTATCGCTTATCGGTAGCTGAAGTTTGGTGTTTGATAAAGTTCGAGAATTTCGAACGATATTGAAACAAAGTAATCGTATTTAAAGGTAATTACCACCGGGTAATAATGGTATCATAACCATCTTCCAAATTTCAAAATCATCCTTTCTTATTAGACGAAAATAAAATGGTAATCCGCTGAGTGTGAGTGATGAGTTCACTTCTCAAAAAGACTGTGAGAGTTTCCTACATAAGCAAGTTAAATTAAGCGGTGCTATAATACGCTTCACAAATACAAATAGTTCCATAAATGCACTGCATTGCGACCGCTCCGTTTGTATGGCGTCTATATTCTCCAATCATCCGAATTGAACAATTACTTCGAGGATTGCACCAATGCTTTAGCCGACATCCAATCTCGTGCGATACCTTGTTAAATCAAAAAGCTTTCCATACAAGTACTTCACTGGAATCGTTCCGTTTGTTGAGCAGCTATATGTTATGGTGGTCCAATATCGGCGGTTCCGACAAATGAGTAGGTTCTTGGTAAGAAACAGACAGTTACAAAATTTGGGATCGATATGTGCCCCTAGCGATTCACGTTTAATGTCTTCAATTGACTCAAAACGGTTTCTCTGAAGCGATCGTTTGAGTTTTCTGAGTAGCCAGAAGTCGCATGGAGCAAAATCAGACGAATACTATGGTTGCGGCATGATATTGATTGAAAATTTGCAGAAAAATTCTCGAAGAATCAATACAGTTTGCGACGGTGCATTATAGTGGATCAAAATCCAAGAGTTTCGGCCCATAATTCCGACCTTTTTTTACGAATAGCTTTGCTCAAACGACGCATATCACTCAAATAGTATTCCTCTTGACAGTTTGGCCGGTCGAAAGGAATTCGTAGTCCATCACACCTCGATAATCGAAGAAAACAGTCAACATAAATATGATTCCTGACCTGCTTTGTCGTGGTTTTTTCGTTTTCGGCTCATCTTTGCCACGATATTCGCCCGATTGATTGTCTGTTACTAGGTCGTATGCAAAAATCCAAGACTCAGCACTAATAATAATGCTTTATGGCATTTTGATAGTCAGGAAGCATTGTTCCAAATAATCTTTCAAAATGGGTTTGACTTATCCTTTCAATATTCTAGCGATGCCAGTAAGATCTCTGACTTTCAATCGTCGAATCTCAACCACAAATTCCTTTATTTTATAGGAGTGTTGATCATCTGTTGATGTTGATAGCTGTCCTTGACGTGGTTCGTCGTCAACGCATTCTCGACGCTGTTTGAATAATTTGTACCATTCAAAAATATTTTCTCGCAACAAACAATTATCATCGAAAACCTCTTTCAACATTCTGAACGTTTTGGCATCAGAAATTTTATTCCACACACAAAATTTTATGGAACTTCTTTGTTAAACAATAGCTAAAACCACAGAATGCACTATGTACTTCAGAAAGACAAGCGTATACTAAACACTAATAATAATTTTGATATGACATTTGGCACAGATGTCACTGACAGTCATATCAACACAGAAAAAGATACTTCGAGGAATGGGTTTACGCTCAAATTTTAAATTTAAAAGTATTACTATTTATTGCCCACAGTAGAACATATGTTATTGGGTCTCCGAGAATTCAAGTATAATATTGGAATAGGCTTGTTCTTGTTTTCGTTTAAAAATGTTGTAAAGTTAGAAAAAACTTCATCAGTTGATTTCATCAAACATTTGCCAAAAGTCGATTTTTGATTAGATAAGAAAACTGGTATGGAAAACTTTATCGCATCGGATCATTTTGCTCCGAGTAATACTCGTAGCTCAAGCGAGATTAGAAAATATGGTTTTGAAACAAAAAACACGTATAAAAATAAACGATGAAGCTGATTGGACTGAACTGCACTTTTGAAGGTGGTAACTCAGAAACTATTTGATAAAATGATTATCAAAAAAAATATATTCTATCAAAATATGTAAAAAAAAATCGTTTTTTGGAAATATCAGACGGAAGAAACTCCAATGAAATCTTATCTGTTGATGGACTGACAATACAGTCGCTCCTATATTCCAGAGAAGATTCCTGTCAGGCGCAAATTTGCATATCGAAGTCATTGCTTATGCTTTAAAAATTAACCAATGTTACCTTCAACTTCGTACATGTTTTCAGCATTTCTTTACACCAATCCACACGAGCCTTTTTTGAGCGATTGTCAAATTGTGCGGGATCCAACGAGAACAAACCTTTTTTACGGCCAGGTGTTCATGCAATATCGAATGTATGCTGGTGGGAGAAATGCATAGGCATGCCTCTATCTGAAGGTATGTTACATGACGGTCTTGCATTATCAGTTCACGTACGGCATCGATGTTTTCTGGCACAACGGCTGTTGGACGACCTTCACGGAATTCGTCTTTGAGCGAGCGTCGGCCACGATTGAATTCGTTGTACCAGTTTTTCACAGTGCTATAGGATGGTGCTTCATAGCCATACAAAGATTTTAGTTCATCGATGCACTCTTGTCGTGATAATCCACGTCGAAAGTTGTGAAAAATGATCGCACGAAAATGTTCACGAGTTAATTCCATTTTTTGGCCGAGATGAATTTTTTAATTCCCTGTAAATAAAACAATTCACGATTAAATGACAAAACGTTCTGAGTGATGTTATGCTAAAAAATGTCAAACTTTCCAATGGAAATGTTAGATTGCACCTGGCAACACTTAGTGTTGCCTAGTCCAGAAATATATATAGCAGCCTATGTATGTACATATATTCCGATCATCCGTTTGACGTTTAATACCTTAGCCTTCCTTAAGTGTCTTTATTCATTGAGAAGTCTTAAAGCAGCCTTAAAATAATATTTTATTTTTGTCTCTGCTTTTAATTATTTATTTTATAATCGCTGCTTTTATATTCAGTTTACTTTCATTGAATGCATTGTCGAATCCAATTATATTGTTTGCGTAACCACAATTTCGTACGAGAGTCCATACATATATACCTTATACTCAAAATAACAACAACAAGCAATGACGATAACATGAATTTCTATAAAAAATCACTATACGAGAAAATAATAATAATGAACAATCGACTGACTCAGTGGAAAACAAAAACAAAAATATATATATGTGACCTGGTCTACGAAAAGGGAGCTAACGTGCGAAAACTAGTTTTCTTAGAAACAGCTGTTAAAAATAAACAACTCGTTTCGTCAGTTTCTCGTTATCTCGTTATGATTTTTTGACACCTAAGCCCCCTTTCCGTAGACCAGGTCACATATACAGATATATGTATCTTAATATGGTCAAGTATGTACACAAATCCTGTGAAAGTGAAGTTGAAATTCCAATTTTTTTAACAGAATATAAAATATATTATTGTCCAGGTCGATCTATCAAACCCTAACCCTAACCCATTTTTATAGATCTCAAGTTCGAAACATAGATTCTATAACTCAATAACATTTTCGTAACGTTTCTTCAAATAAGTATAGTAAACTGTAAAGCTTAATAATGGATATCACATTATCTCTAACAAAATGTTAGCTCTTTTCTGTTTACACGATTTCGTTTATTTTAGCATTAGTCATCGTGAGTCTGGTCACTTTTCAGGCTCAACAGTTTTATTCGCAGTCTACCAGTATCTAGAGATTGATTAGTACATAGAACTAGTATGTATATAGAACTTTCGTCACGTGACCTTTGAAAACATTGCCGCATAAGATCTCACTCACTGATAACACTTATTTCCTTATCAATTTTTTTTTATTTGTTCATTTGTGTCAAGGTACACAAGGTATTTAGAAATTAGATAATATACATATATACAAATATATATAATGTCTCAATACGATTTGTTAAATTCCACTAAGCTTCGCTTTGTGCAGCAATTGTGCTTGCAATCCAGCTGCTATAGTAAGACACTCTGCTGCTTACATCGGGGAATTTAGTGCCACCGCCGCCAAAGTAGAAACTCGCCACGCCCACTAAAGTATTATTAACCACAACACCGGCGCCCTCGTCGCCAGTCGCGATACCCCGATTAACGCCATGTTCTAAGCACAAGACCGAATCATAACCATAACCAGCCTGATATTCACACTCGTGCGAGCTCAACACCTTGAAGGTGGCCACCTGTAGTTTGTACGGCGTGGCACCCGACAATTGCAAACCCCAACCGGCAAGCGACACTTCGGTTTCCTCAACCAATGCATCATTGACTTCGTCTGTGGCCAAGGCGATCGCGGCGATTTTGCTGCTGAAAGTCAGAGGCTGCTGCAATGTAATGATGGCGATGTCGTGTAAGAAGTTGCCAAACGATGGATGAATTGTGATCGATTGAACTTTGACAATTTGACCGCCGGCATATTGATTAATGCTGCCCGCACGCACCGTAACACTTGATGCGGCAATACTATAAGGAGGAAAAAAAATATATATATAAGAAGACCTCTTTAACTGTCTCTCTTCACTTCTTGTACTCACGCTATGCTCCTCAATGCGGAAAGTCCGTGTCCCGAGGTCAATATATGGCTGGCTTCAATGATATTGCCCACTGCAACGTGCGCATTGTCCACACGTACCGAGACGACCCACGGGAGTTCGCCGGTAGCGACATCGTTACCCTCCAATATGCGACCATTGGGCGCGGCGTTAATGCCGACACAGACGGCCAAAACGAAAGCGAATGCGATGATGCGTGTAACTGCCATTGCGACGAAACTACAACTGTCCACTCTTGAGTTATTGATATGTTTAAGAAGTCGTTTAATTTATTAGTTCGAGTAATAATTTGTTTAATCAACAACAACACTAATACTTTTATCATATTGTTGTAGACGGTAGTAATTTTTCGGTGGCAAATACATTCAAGTTCGACTGATTAGAGCAGTTCGAACATAGTTTCTTTCTAATCGGGTCCAACAACAGCTATAAGTATGTTGTTTAATGTGGGTACTTGTGAAATAACGCGTAAGAGTCATAAAAGATCATTACGGGACTTATCGCTTATCGGAAATTCGTCAAGTTATTCCAATTTGCTAACATATAGTATATATATATGTGATTATTTTCATGCGTGTTTTCCGAATAATCGCCATAAGTCAGGGATTGCCAAACAGTTTTTCGTTTCTGGGATGACTAGTCGAAAAAATGGTCTATAGTTTGATATATTAGGAAAATATAGATTAATTTCAATAATTGCACTATATGTCACCTTCATGAGGGTCTTCGTATACGAACATGTTTGTTGGTTTTTTTATAATATCTCTGTTTCACACACAACACTTGTATAAATGGGTCAATTCCATATCTTGCTATAGTTGCCGACCACTGTTCTAAGCAAGCCTTAATTACCTAATAATGATAAGACGAAATTGTCGCACGTAATTGCTCGTTTACGTCGTCAGTGTTATCCCATGATATTAGTTATAATTTATGAAACATTCAAGAACTTTGCTCGAAAATAATGATTTTGGAATAATCTATTAATTATCCGAAGAAGCATTTCAATCGTTTTTTTCAACGAAGCGGGTATAGTCTGAAATTTATACCACAAACAAGTTTCAACATGGTAACACCCAGGGCAAACGTCGCCCTCATCTTTAGGGAAATTCTAGGACAAAATATAAGCAGGTTGAGACATGTAGATAGTGCGTCCACCGTAGCTGGACTGGAGAGCGGGCTGGGTGCGACAAACCAGTTTAAAATGGACGCCTATCACTTTGTTCACCAAATACGGCCACCAGGAAACAAACCTGTTCATGGAAAAACTAGAAAACTCGCAGTGCTCAGGCAATCAGTAGGCTTTTCAATTAAGCGAAGCGCACGGGCAACTGGAAGAATTATAAACAGCACCTAACAGTCTATAACAAGGAGATTAAGGCCGCGAAGTCAAACGGTTTCAGGAAATTCTTTGAAAATATCTCGACGACCCCTGAGACAGCCATACTGCACAGGCTTTGCCTAGAGGCAAGACGGACACTGCATTATCCATAGCCTTGCGGTGGTGTATATCCCAGCACCGTGGAGAATAACGAAAGTAATTTTCATTCCCAAGGTAGGTAGGAATTACTACTCGCAGGCCAATTAGTCTCACATCCGTTATGCTAAAAGGGATGGAAAAGATTGTAGCCAACCATTCTAATCATCCATAATCGTAAGACCTATTCTCATTTATAAAGCAGTTGCTTGGGCTTATAAGATAACGCAGTCTTCGGTAGGCCTTCAACTATCGAAACTGCAAAGGCTCGCCCGCCACGTCTAGTGATCAAACAGGTAACGAATCATGCTATGCCAGCAGATGGCTTCGGCAAAGAGAAAATAATGTCATCTCTACAAATGAAGGCCCTAGGGGAAGACATACCACTGGGTCTCCTTCTAAGAGACAGCGTTACGAAGCGGGTTAACTTTACAAAAAAGTTCAGAGTTACACTCGGCAGTAAGACGGAGTAGAACGACTCCACGCTCGTCATACTACTGAAAACAGGACTATCCAGTGGTACACTGACGGCTCGAAAACACCGGAAGGTATTGGAACAGGCATTGCGGGACCGCATACCAAATTAGCCTTACCAATGGGACGTGTTCCGGGCATCTTTCAAGCAGAAGTCTTTGTTATAAGTCAGTGTGCAGAAATCAATCTCCACCGCAACAATCCTAAGCCCTATACTTAGCGATGGTCAAGCGTATAAGATTAAACCGCTTTTACAGGAAGAGTGTATAGGAAAGCTAAACCGCCATTTATTTTGCCTTGGGCAAACTGCCGATTCTGCGACATACGAGGTTATTCAAAAAGTATCGCGAATTTTGTGTTTTTTCAAAAATTATTTATTTATTCATGAATATCTATTTTATCCCTTTCAAAGATGAGATATTATACACTTGTGCCAACGGTTTTTCCAATCTTCGAAGCACTTCAAAAAATCATTTTTTTTATCTTCTTCAGCTAATCCTTCGATGCCGTCTTTATCTCGTCAAGAGAAGCGTAACGTGGTCCTTTCATGGGCCTTTTCAGTTTAGGGAACAAGAAAAAGTCACAGGGGGCCAGATCTGGGGAATACGGTGGATGCGGCATCATTAGTGTGTTGTTTTTGGCCAAAAAGTCGCGCACAAGCAACGATGTGTGAGCAGGGGCGTTATCGTGGTGCAAAAGCCAATTTTTGTTCTTCCACAAATCCGGGCGTTTCTGGCGGATAGCTTCGCGCAAATTGCGCATAACTTGCAGGTAATATTCCTTATTGACCGTTCTTCCCTGTGGCAAGAACTCATGATGCACCACGCCCCTGCAATCGAAGAAAACTGTCAGTTACGTTTCGCGATACTTTTTGAAAACACCTCGTAGAACAGGAAACTACAAAACACTGGGTTTTGGATTGCCCAGCAATTTGCATAATCAGGCTCTAGGCCCTAGGTTTCTTCTATGTGGACAGGGACCACATCACGACATGCCCGCTTGTCCCTCCGTCAGTTTTTAAGATCGAACTGAATTTTTACACACATCCTTTTTTCATTAAGAAGCTGCTATGGAAAACTTTTTTATTTATTTTATTCTACAAATTATTGTCCAATGTAACGATAGAATCTCCAACGAAAGTTTTCAGATGGGATTACTATGTTATATAGCCGAAGTTCTTGTATGGACAAATTTTTTATTTGATAAATGTATTCTAACTTCAGCGTTGCAAAGGTTAAGGTTTTTCAAAACAAAATATTACTCTTTGCCGTTTCCTAAATAAACTGGTTAGAATCAGAAGCTTCACATCTGCCTTCCTCTTCTAATACTGATTCCTCAATTGTAGCATTTCTAAACTTTCCAGGCGCAGTAGACGATTTCGTTTTGCGGCTATCTGTGGATATGTCTGCTAGTGACTCGAAACAAGCCATTAGACTCAGCCTTGATCTCCCAGAACACTAAAGAATCCAAACACCACCATTATATGTATCCACTCTTCGCTTTCGTAAAAACTGTTATACAACTTTTTTTATCTCGATGTTCGAGTATTGGCTCACCCTAAATTTTACGTACTATCTATTTCCTTGCCAAACTCGAATCATAAATTTCTCAACCATTATCTAATCCATTTCACCAATCAGAGAGTCAAATGACATATCACAGCTAAACCATTTCTGATTTATCGAAACTATTACATTAATTTAATATATTACTTGGGTTTATCTCTACACAAAATACTAGCTATAAAATCCCTGCAGAGCCAAATATTATTTTAGTCTTAATTTTACATCCGTCCACCGCGTAAGTTTTAATTATGGCGTCGGGTCTACTGCTTAGTTCTTTGCTTGTGGTTTTGGCTTTAATCAGCAGCAGCAATGCGGCTCCCAATGGGCGTATTGTCGGTGGTGTCGATGCCGATATTGGACAATTCCCACACCAAGTCTCACTACAACGTGAAGACGGTTCACACACCTGTGGCGCTTCGATCATTAGTGAAAACTATCTTCTGACAGCGGCACATTGTGTTGTCGTTGGAAATGGCATTGAACCGTAAGTGCATCGAAACAAATTCGACTTCTAACACAAGTCCACTTTACTAAGAATCCATATGTCTCACACAAACTATACTCTTTAGTTATCCGGCTAAATACTTCCAAGTACGTGTAGGCAGTATCCAACGCACAGTCGGAGGTCAGCTGTTGAAGTTGAAACGCATCCTCGTCAATAAAGCTTATGGAAATTTCCTTAACGATGTAGCACTCTTAGAATTGGAGAAACCATTGGTCTTCACCGCAAACATACAAGCCATCGAATTGGCCGAAGAAGAGGTGCCCACGGGTGAGGATGTTATAATCTCAGGTTGGGGACGCCTATACACCAACGGTCCGATCCCATATAGGATGCAGTGGAACACTTTAAAAGCGTTGACAGTGGATGAATGTGAAGAGGCGATTGGCATGGGAGACGACAGCTTGATCTGTTTGGCTCATCAAGCTAACAATGGCGCTTGCAATGGCGACTCTGGTGGTCCAGCTACATATAAGGGTAAACTGGTGGGCGTGGCCGGTTTTGTAGTGGGTGGCTGTGGTAGCACTTATCCAGATGGTTATGCTAAGGTGGCTTATCATCGCGCATGGATTCGTGAAAATGCTGGCGTTTAAAATAAAATATAGAAAAAGTTTTAAATAAATCAAAAATAGTAATAATGTCGAATAAATTTCGAATTTGTTGAGTCAGAACTGCCACATATACATAAATATATCGTCACCTGAAATGCAAATTAACGTAACAACATTTTCAAAAATTTACAGTGGCATGAATGAAACACGGAATAAAATGGAACATGAGTGAAACAAAATATTAATATTGGTTAAAACTGGTTTATATATGACCGCAGAACCAGAAAATGTTGAACATATTTAATATTATGTATATAATTTGAAGTAGTGAAGCGTAATCAATAAGACACTCAATTTCGAATTTTTTGATGATACGTTATTTTGCATTTCAGGTGACGATATGTATCTATATTGAAAGTTCTTCAAATTCTAAAAACCTGAAATTTATACATGCAAAATACTCTCTCGACTTCTAACTGCTTCGAGTTCTATAAGAAAAATAATCTGTCACTCATCCGTTGAAAGCTTTTACAAAAATCATTTCGACTTTAATGAAATCTCATGAAATTTAGACAGAGATCTCGGGATTTTCTATTTTTTTCTTCTTTAATGGCGTAGACACCGGTTACGTGGTTATAGCCGAGTTAAGAACAGCTAGGCAATCCTTTCATCTTTTCGCAATTTGGCGCCATTTTGAGATCCCAAGTGTAGCCAGTCCTTCTCCACCTGGTCTTTCCAACGGAGTGGAGGTCTTCCTCTGCTTTCCCTGGCGGGTATTGTGACGAACGCTCTCAGAGCTGAAGTGTTTTCCTCCATTCGGATGACATGACCTAGTCAACATAGCCGTAGAATTATTTTGCGTTGGCATTCGAAACTGAGGTTGTTGTTGGTATTAATACTGCTTCCAAGATAGACAAAATTATCTACGACTTCGAAGTTATGACTATCAACAGTGTCGTGGGAGCCAATTCGCGAGTGCAGCGACTGTTTGTTTGATGACAGGAGATATTTCGTCTCGCCCTCGTTCACTACCAGACCCATTTGTTTCGTTTCCTTATCGAGTCTGGAGAAAGCGGAGCTAACGGCGCGGATGTGAGACCAATGATATCAATATCATTGCCGTACGCCAGCAGCTGTACACTCTTATAGAATATTGAACCTTCTCTATTCAGATCTTATTGGCTCTGAGTGTTCCTTCCCCATCCTGACGGAGCTTTTAATGCTCGACGTCAAATTACACAGTCGTATTAGTTTTCCAAGGATACCAAATTCAGGCCTAGCGGCATAAAGGCAGCTCCTTTACCAAGATTGGCGCATGTTGAATATCTGCCAGTTGCTAATTTTCTAGGCTTGAAGCCACACTGATAAGGTCCAGTCAGTTTGTTGATGGTGGGCTTTAATCTTTCACACAGTACCTTCGATGAACTTTATATGCGATGTTGAGGAGGCTTACCTCACAGTAGTTGGCGCAGATTGCGGTGTCACCCTTTTTGTGAATTGTGACAGAGCACACTTAAATTTCAATTACCGGGCATGATTTCGTCCGACCGTATTCTATAAAGAAGCGGTTACATGCTCCTTATCAGTTTTTCGCCACCGTATTTGAATAGCACAGTCGATAGTCCGCCGTTACTACATCCTCAAAAAATCGCATTTTGTTGTGCTCTATGGGCAGAGGGAAAGGGCTCATAATTAATTTACTTTTTCGTTTTTGAATTGGAGGATGTTTATTTACCTTTGGTTACAGACAATCAATTTATTTAAGTAAATTTCCAGTTTTGTGTCATTGATCCGTCGTATCATGCGATTCAAAGCCGATAGACTTATGTATACAGATATCCCGAGACTATTGACGTCTTGGGAGAGAATATGCGGCGCGTTATCGCTAACATACGGCTTCAATTGCTGAACAAAAATGGTCCCAAATTAAGCCTCTTGGCAGGAATTTATTATAGCCGGCGATGTCTAAGAAAGCACACTGAAAGATTGCTCTTTTTATATTTTTTTTTTGTCAGCTCCTTTCCGGAAGACCATCAGAAACGTCAATTACTTCCAATGCAATGCTAAGATTGCTGCCAAAAAATACTCGCTTATTTTGAGAACTAAGTATGATAGGGTTCAGCTAACAATAAAAAATAGAATTTTTAAAATTTTTATATATCGGAATCTTTATAACGGTAATCAGTTGAAAATTATATAACCATGGTTTAAATTGAACAATTTTAATCTTGAAAGACCTGCAAATCCATGGTATAGACTAGGAAATACGGTCAAGTTGATATCAGTGGGCAATTTAGATAGCTGATAATGGCCTAATAAAAGTTTTCGCCTATAATCGCGAACATTATGCTAGATATTATGGAATTTTAATAGATTTGAGTTAGAAAGTTCAGTTGATTCTTAAACCTTCGCCGAGTGTGTAGCAATAATGGTGACACGCCACAATTTACTCGTAACCACTTGCCTTTTGGCACTAACCGTTGTTAGCCGCAGCTATGCAGCTCCCAATGGGCGTATTGTTGGCGGGGCCGACGCCGCTATTGGGCAATTCCCCCATCAGGTCTCACTACAACGAGATGACGGTTCACACACCTGTGGCGGTTCGATCATTAGCGAAAACTTTGTTATTACGGCGGCGCATTGTGTTGTCGTTGGTAATGGCATTGAACCGTAAGTTCCCCTAAATCAATATAAAAATTTACAGCTAGAAGAAGCTTAGTCAAACATTCATGTTCTATGCAGTTATCCAGCTAGATATTATCAAGTACGTGTGGGCAGTATTCAACGCACACTCGGTGGACTACTGTTGAAGTTGAAGCGCATCATCGTCCATAAAGGTTATGGTAATTTCCTAAATGACATAGCTCTCTTGGAATTGGAAAAACCATTGGTATTCACCGAAAACATACAGCCCATCGAATTGGCCGAAGAGGAAGTACCCTCTGGTGAGGATGTTATCATCTCAGGTTGGGGACGTCTGTCCACGAGCGGTCCGATCCCTAATAGGATGCAGTGGAACACATTAAAAGCACTGAACACGGAAGAGTGTGAGGAAGCAATACAGATGGGGGATGATTCTTTGATCTGTTTGGCTCATAATCCTGATAATGGTGCGTGCTTTGGTGATTCTGGTGGCCCAGCTACTTACAACGGTAAGTTGGTGGGTCTCTCCAATTTTGTATACGACGGCTGTGGCAGTGCTAATCCCGACGGTTACACTAAGGTGGCTTATGCGGATCATCGTGAATGGATTCGAGAAAATTCGGGTGTATGAAATCAATGACTTTGTGAGAAATGTGAAAAATAAAATGTTTTTCAATATTTAAAAGATAAGTTTTATTTGAAATAAAAGTTCTATACGTAAAGAAACACCCTTTATTTAGATCTTTCGATTGTGGTACATATTAAGCAGCATAAAAATCAGCATTCGAATTATAAACGTGGATTGAAACCGATAACAGGGTTGCATAGGCTAACGAAAATACATACTTACGTTGAAATAATTTTAGTTCCGAAACTGAAACAGAAAGCAGAGAAGACGTAAATAAGATCACGATAACAAACAGAGAACTAAAAACGCCACATACAAAGACATTCAAAGCAGAAACATTAAATATTAAAACAGAAACACAGTAGAACAGAAACAGATCCAAACCAGAAACAGAATAAAATAAAAAAAATTTAAAAAAGCACGGAACAGAAAATAAAAAAAAATTAGAATTAATGCGATGCATGTTTACATTAAAAGAGAGATTTTTAAAATCTGATTCTTCCATTTAATAGCTGCTTTCCTCAAAAAATACTTCAATGTCGAGTTTCACATTTGGTTTGACAAAAACAGAAGCAGAAACAGGAACATAAATTTTAAAAATTTTAAATTTTTCTTTAACTTTCAACTAAAGGCAATCACAATACAAAATTTTAAGAAGCTATTTTGAGGTAGCCCAGATGGTAAAAGGTGTATTTAGAATGAGAAACCCTTAAAACCGCTTTCAAATATCTTTTTCTGAGTAGTAATGTCTCAATGGCAAGAATCAATGTTACCTTCATATGTTAATGATTAGAATCGAGGGTTTCTTATGAAACTAAAGTGGATAATTAAATAGAAGGTAAGAAGGTGAATGTACCTAAAGAGACACCCACGAAAGACAGCTTTATCAAACCTTCAACTAACTCTTATCTAGTTCGCATATAAAAATCATATCTTCATTATATAGAAATATCATAAAATTATGAATACGTAAATAGACTGCACTAAATCCGTGTATCTTCTATTTACCTGTGAGGTGCAATACTCTATTATGTGTGCATACGAGTACATATAGTATATGAATACTTTCTCATTGAAGCATTTTTTTTTCCAATTTCTTATTTGTAAGACCGTAATTATTTTATCAGCTCCGTTGCGCTTTACTCACTCTAGATAGCTGCAGACGCAATCAAAATCTAAACACATCATATGCTAGAAAATTCGATTTCATTTATTACACAATTAGCATAGCGAAATGGAAAGTGAGGAGATTATGCAGCTACAAAGAAAAGTTATAACAGCGAACGTGTTCGTGATCATTCGTCTGCACAGCTTATGTAATGATCTTGATCTTTTCAGATCGTTGCACTAATTGAAATGAGTTTATGTTGCTTGGTTTCTGTTGTTTAGAGATCCTGCTTAGCCTAGACACATACAATGTAACAGATCGAAGTGGAAAGTGTAAAGAGGCGAGTAAAGATAATTAAAGTGTGCGAATTGGCAGAAGAAAGCCAAAGTAACAGAGAAAACAACGTAAGTTTGAAAGAAAAATATTTATTAGTTTAGACTTATGTGCGGTAATTATACGATTTTTGAAGAGATATACAAGTACGTATGTAGAAAGTATTGGTTGGTTGGATTACCGTTTTTCTCAAATTTCTTCGAAGCTTGGGAAGCTTAATATATTTAATATTTTCCCACGAAAGACTTTCCAGTCATAACCAGTAAGGACAATATTTTTGAAGATGGTTAGCTCCATTTACGAACATAATCAAGAGAAAAAAGACGCGCCCGCATAAAAAAAAGTCCTTCGTTCAAGTCTATAAGAATTGTATATCAAAGACCTGTGTAAAATTTCATGAAGATCGATTGAAAAGTTCTCGGGAAATCTTGCCAACTGACTTCCAAAACACAGTTTCGAGAGAAACGCGTTTAAAGACGGGTCACTTAGCCTAGCTAGTCTCGAGCGCACAAGTTCTCAAAGCTGTATCTCCGAAACTATTACTCGGATCAACTTAAAGCCTACGTAACCCCTTATGTACGAATTTATCTATACATAAAGGCATCCTATAACCAACCCTAAGGCGTTAGCTTCATCTCGTCTGAGTTTTCTTTCGCTTATATTCACTTGGGTTAAAGTTGTAATTCGTTCATGAAGTTTCATACAGTAGCACTTATATTATAGGACCTCGCCCAAGTCAAAAGTCCCTAACTCCCGTTACTTCACGGCAATATTAGCCAGTCGCACACAGGGACATTTTCAATTAAGGAACGGCTTATTTGAGGTGCATTCTTTTAAAGCCTTAAGCAATCATTCCAATTTAGACGTTAAAGGATCTCAAGTCACTTGTTCGAAGAGCGAACCTCACTTTCAACAGCATCACATTGTGTTTGAATGTTGACAATTCAAATTTGGATATTCTAAACCTTTAGCTCTCGTATTAAAATGATTTTTTTACTAAATAACTTTCCTTTCTTTTGCAGCATTCGTCTAACGTTCAGTGGAGCTTCTTCAATATAATTTTCGTGTGAAGATTGGTGTTAGCTGGCAGCAAACAAGATGATTCTGCGGACCGCATATACCTGCATATTCCTCCTATACTCCTATCATTGCCTAGCACAATCCACAAATGAGCTTGATGCCGCACTGCCCGAACCACGTGCTTACATACCCGATTCACAGTATTTGGACTTTGTCTATCATGATCATGATGAGTTGACAAGATTTCTGAGGTAAGTCTAGGTCTATAAAAAACCAAATAGATATTGATAAATATTTGACCTTTTTCTAACAAATCTCCGCAAAAACAAGAGAGAAAAAAATTGGAGATCCAAATACTTACTCATCCTTCTAACCTCACACACTTGTCTCACTTTCAGAGCGACAAGCGCTCGCTATCCAAACCTAACAGCACTTTACTCTATTGGCAAATCGATACAAGGACGAGATCTGTGGGTTATGGTGGTCTCTTCCTCCCCTTACGAGCATATGATCGGTAAACCGGATGTGAAATATGTGGGCAATATCCATGGCAATGAGCCGGTGGGTCGTGAGTTGCTGCTGCATCTCATACAGTATTTCGTGACCAGCTACAATACCGATCAGTATGTGAAATGGCTGCTGGACAATACACGCATACACATCATGCCATCAATGAATCCGGATGGCTTTGCGGTTTCTAAAGAGGGCGCCTGTGATGGTGGGCAGGGCAGGTGAGCAGCAGCAGTAATGTTTGTGGCTATTATGAGATACATATAATATTGACTTTTGCAGGTATAATGCCCGAGGTTTCGATTTGAATCGCAACTTCCCCGACTACTTTAAGCAAAACAATAAGCGTGGACAACCCGAAACCGATGCAGTAAAGGATTGGATATCGAAAATACAGTTTGTCTTGAGTGGCAGTTTGCATGGCGGCGCTTTAGTGGCGAGTTACCCCTATGATAACACGCCAAACTCTAGTAAGTATATAACAAGTTCTGAATTTTTGAGGGATTAACGAGTATAAAAACTCTAAAATGGAGGAAAAGTGTATAATGGCTTTCAAATACAAGCTTCGAAACTATATATTGTATTAAGAATAGGATTAGATTAAGGAACACAATTCAACATTTGAAGCATGGAAGATTAAAAGTGACCCAACTAACCTCTGAAAAATGTTGTCGAGTTTGTCATACCTAGGAGAATCCTAATGCCGCTTTCACAAGAAGTCTGTATTAGAACCACAATGTATATGATTTCTGGCAGGATTTGTCCGGAAAATAATAGGACTGATTTTCTTCCGCCGCGACTGTACTTCGGAGCCTGCGCGCACCGATTGTATTCGGTAGAGGGCGTTCCTAGCTGACGAGCGAGCAGCTGGTGGCCAAGTACCTAAAGAGTCAGGTCAAACATTTTCGCGCGATGTATTTCTGTGAGTGGTGCAAGCCGAAAATGCAGCGTTCGTTAGAGCAGAGGTACGCGATTAAATTCTGTGTGAAACTCGGTAAATCTGCGACCGAGACGTTTAATATGATCAAGCAGGCTTACCCAGATGTTTCTTCAGCAAGAAATTGGGGTGTTACGGTGGCACCAGGCCTTTTTGGTGGGCCGAAAGATCAGTTGGGTCCGACAAGACATCGCAACCGATTGGAAGTTGCACCACGACAGCGCCTCGACTCAGACGGCCTTTTTTGTGAACAGCTACCTAACCAAGGCCGGCATCCAAACGCTTCCGCAGCCACCCTACAGCCCAGATGTAGGCCCCCGAACTTTATTTATTTTGTTTCCTTGCCTGAGGAGCCGATGAAAAGCAAACATTTTGAGACGACAGCGGGGATTCAAGCAGCTTCCACCTCGGCACTCATGGCTTTTTCTAAGACTGTCTTCCGTGACGCCTTCAATACTTGAGTAACGTAGAATCAGCTGATGGGCGAGCAGTCGCAGAAATCTCAGGAACTCAAGAGTTGTCCAATTGTTGCCCATTGCATATATTTTAGACCAAAAACTTGAGGAGATTCGTTCGAAACTGGATCCTTAGCAGTATGCTCTATCTGAATAACATGTGCGTGGGTTCATGCTTAGAACAACTCGACATAAACTCAACAAGGTTGAGCCGAACTTTAGATCTTTTTCCTTGAAGGAAAACTTTTGAGAAAAATAATTTCAATAGTTTTGTATTTAGACCCAACAGAAACAAGTAAAAAAGTTAGTATTTAGACCTAACTGTAATAAAGTACCTAATCGATACAATCCTGAACTCAACTGCATTCCTGGTCATTATATAATACCACTACTTCGCTCTCATCCTCTCGCATCATCACATTACTCATGATTGGCACATTTAATTGTATATTTTTAAGTTTTACCGATCAATAAATTTGTATTACCAACTTCCTTTCCTATTCCCTACCAACAACATGGCTGCTCAAAGGAATTTGTCGATCGTCGGCTTTGTGCGCGAGTGAGTAGCTCCCAGTTCCGATTTGCGAGCATTTATTCACAAATTTAATCATATAATGACCCTTATAAATAAATCAAATACAAAAATGTTCAACAATTCTTCTCTCTTTCGTACCTTTTCCTTAACACCAACATGTCCCCTGGGCGTAGTGTTCCAAACGTACTCGGCGGCCCCGTCACTCACACCGGACGATGACATCTTCAAGCATTTATCACTCGTCTATGCGAAGAATCACGCGAAAATGTCACGTGGTGTGGCTTGTAAATCGGCAACACCCGCCTTTGAGAATGGCATTACGAATGGCGCTGCCTGGTATCCACTCACCGGTGGCATGCAGGATTACAACTACGTTTGGTATGGTTGCATGGAGGTGACGTTGGAAATCTCATGCTGTAAATATCCGCCTGCGTATGAGTTGAAAAAGTACTGGGAGGATAATCAGTTGGTGAGTAGAGATTTAAGTGCACTTAAATATAAATATAAAAATAATTTTTTTAACTCCGCAGTCTATGATAAAATTTTTGGCTGAGGCTCATCGTGGTGTGCAAGGATTCGTGTTGGATCCCACAGGTACGCCTATTGAACGCGCCTCGCTGAAGATTAAAGGACGTGATGTCGGATTCCAGACGACCAAGCATGGCGAGTTCTGGAGAATATTGCTGCCCGGTTATTATAAATTAGAGGTGAGCCTGCACGAGGTGCCATTTTCCTTCGGATATATTGAAGGAATATATGGAATAGTATATTTATTTGAAAATGTGAGAAGAACTGTTAAACCGAGTAGTAGTAGTTTAGTTCCGTCATTAGCGAGCTCTAGATAAAAGTCAGTAAAGCTCTTATGTGCCGTAGTTCGAGGTTGGTTCGATAAGGACTTAGCCTCCCCGCAAGAACTGCTGTCGAGTAGTATACATTCGGTGATGACTATTTCAATTTCAGTCACAGCCGAATCGAAGTTGTGTTTTAATCCCCTCTGGAATCGGGCGTATACGGGGATTTGAAAAAAGGTAAAAAGAGTAATATCGGTTAGCAATATGTTTCTTGACATCAATGAGAGCTTGATTGCTGTATATGGTTTCAAAATTGGTTTAACGAGCTCCAACTCAGTCGCATATTGATTTGATTATTTGATCTTTGATTATTCTCGCTTCGCTGTTCCGAAAACAGCGACCGCAGGATAACATAATAAAAAACCACGATCTCATAACCTGCTTCGAATAAGACAGACGGAGAGAGGTTAGCCATCGTTTTGTGAAAGTCACATGATATCATTTACCTTGATCTTTGATAATCTTGACATTGGTTTTACTATGCCAAATTTGTGGATCCATTCGACGCTGAATTGAAAAAAAAAATCTGTTTTGCCGATCTCTCACCATCTCGCCCCGGTGTCCCGAAAACAACTACCCCAGTATAACATAACAGAAGACTCTGAACTCATAACTTGCTTCGAAAAAGACGAAATCTTCCAATCCGACCGAGAGAGAATAGCCACCGTTTTGTGAAATTCACATGGTTTCATCTCCCTTGATTCTTAATGACCTTGACCTTGGTTCTGCCATGCGGAATTATTGGACTCATTCGGCGCCAAATCGAACAAAAATTCTAATTTGCCGATCTTCTACCATAACAACGCATTAGCTCACCTACGCGATTATAGCCGAATTTACCACAGTGGGCTGTTTTTCGGACTTTTTTACGAGACGGTGTGTCTCAAATCCAGCACACAACCGTGGAAGTCGGAGATGGTTCGCCTTGTCACTTTAGCTCGCCTTCTAACGGATGTGCTTTGGCTACCCACAAGATTCTTGGTGTAAGACCGTTTTTCTTCTGTGCTCATCGGGCCGCCTTCGTATTTTGAAGTACACTAAGATATCGTATACATATGTATTTCATTATAATTAACCTTAACACAACTCCCGTTATTATATACTTATTTTTCTGCTTCACACATTACATCACCCTTCCTAGGTCTTTGCGGAGGGCTACGCACCTCGCGAGGTGGAATTCATTGTTGTCGAACAACATCCAACCCTGCTAAATGTCTCATTGACCCCTTCAAAGGTGAGTAAACACTAATTTTAACATTATCTATATATTTTTCTATGCCCATAAATTATATTTTTATACTTTGTAAATATAATAAATATCTATATTGAATATAACCGCTGAAAACTAGCAAGAAATGCAACTGCATGCTGCACTTAAGTAAATATTTATATATTATATAATCATACTTATATATAACTATATTTATTTTTATCATATTTAACTACACTATAATGTGGCAACAATATTTTTCTCTTTTTTTATATATATTTATTCCACTCCTTTCATGTATTCCTTGAACACTGTTGAATTTCACAATAATTAATATTATTATTGGTTTTTGGGATTTATTTTTGAAATATATTGCGTTTTCAGCTACTTTCACCACCAACAACAAAAACAACAACTGCGAGATATAATTTAAAAATAATTTGGGGCACTAGTAGTGGTGATAAAGATAGAATAATTTTTCCTATTAATTAATTACGTTTTAAGCCTTAGATAGAAGAGTACGGATAAATTTTTTTGAAAAATCTAGCTGTAAAGGAAGTTGGATATATTTGTCTTGTTAAGCTTTTTGGTGTAACTAAAAATGTAAATAAATGTTTTTCAAGGTTGAAGAAAACTTATTTTTATACTAAGCTAATCAAGAAATACTAAAGGAATTTATAGAAATACTAAAGTAATGCCTTTTAGTCTCGAAATATGATCAAAAACACAATTACCAAGCAAATAGGAACCTGTGGTAGGTCTATCTTAGTGAAAATCTTTTCATCCAGCAACACTACTGATACACGCAGTATTGTGAACTCAAAGCAGAATATCAAGCTTTTTGTTCTCTAACCCCTACCCCGATAGCGAAGTGTTAATCAAGACATCATTTTGTCGCTAAATTGACATCTCTAAACAATGTGACAAAAAAGTACCCAAAAATACTAAATAAAACGCAAAATACTTTGTTATTCATTAATATTTATTTTTACGCCTTCAAAGTAATCCCCACCAGTTGTAATATACTCGTACTTATGCCAACAAAGTAGTTAAGTCCTCGAAACTCTTATCAAAAGCACTTTTTGGAATGGCCTTCAGCTTGTTCAGCGAATTTTGACATCACCTCGATTTTTGAGCAGCTTTGGCATGCTTTTTTTTTTGGTTTCGACTCGTTTTTTGCCTTCCATTCCGATGATTGTTGACTTTTTTGCATGTCAAACTCATAAACCGTTGTCTAATGCTCACCTTAAATGTGAGAACGGAATTCGCATGATTAAGCATGTCCAAAGAGACCTACTTACAGTACTCTTTTTAAAGAAATTTCAGCTTTATCGCGACGAGTCGACCAAGAACGCATTTCATACCCAAAATATCTACCAAAATCATTCGAACGGGCTCGCGAGAGAAGGTCAACTCTCTCTCTATCTCTCTAACACTTGCCCAATGGAGGCACTTTTTTAATATTTTCATCAGTTGAAGAGGTCGAAGGTCGTCTAGAACGAGGCACGTCTTCAACGATCTCTCGACCATCTTTAAAAGAAACAAATTTGATACAAAAGATCTAAATGAGTCCATGCAACATCGCGTGCAACATATGGTGCTGTGCCGATCCACTTTATGGAAGATTTTGCGGAAGGTTCTTGATTTACGGGTTTACAAAATCGAACTAATGCAAAAATTCAAAAATAAAGCTGTAATACAACCATAATGTGAATGTCAATGGGGAACGTTATAGAACCACGTTTAATTCTTCTTCATACCTGATTTGTAGGATGTTGACTTGGACGATCTTTGGTTCGAATTTATTGAAGGTAGCTTTTGGTGTGCGCATTATCTCGCCTCGTGGGCCTGTGCCGTGACCTTCAAAATGGTGCGATTTCTCAGATGGTCGATCCGTTGAATCAAATCTTCGATGATTCGTTTGAGCGTTTCGATTGGTTACTGGCCACAGCAAACCGTTGTTTATTCTTGATGAAATCGCAATTACTGAATGTCTTCAGGAAGCTGGCTCTCAAGGCGGGTGAAAATACCAAACAATACTGAACAAAAATAACATAACCGCTTGGCCCGACTCTAATAAAGGCTACTGACAAAGTACCTTTATTTGGATCACCCTTCATAAATATTATTAGAAAGACTCCTCTTTCTTGGGGTTACTCAACCTCAGCAAAATAGTAGACCTCTTGAAAATAAGTTGTAAATATTTTGATTTCGAACTGATTTCTCAAAAAACGATTACAAAAAGTTTAAAAAATTTTCCCAGTTTTTCCTTTTTAAATTTCTTAATCTTTATTTATAAAAATTACGAACAATCCGATTTCGACATTTTCGTTAAAATTTAATATTATTTTGCCAATTTTTTTTTTATTTTTTTTTTAGTCAAAAACAAATCCGATCATTACTAGTTGTTTTTTGTACATATGTTATATTTTAGAAAATTGTGTGTTATTTCAAAATTATTTTGAGGTTAAGGATTTTTTGAAACAAAATTTAGATATTAAACAATTTTTATTTGCTCTGTGCTGGTACTGGATAAACTGCTTGTAACACGCCCCCTCCTCCAAAACACTCCTACGCAATTATAGTATCTATGAGTAAGTATTTTAGAAAATTTAAAATTTAAAGCTAATCTCATACAAAATATGCGAAAATATATTAACTGCACTTTTTTATATAAATAATTTAATAAAAGTAAATAAATATTTGCTCAATTATTTCAAATAATTTAGTATTTTTGCCAAGCTTTTAACAGTAACTAATATTTTTGAAAATAATAATTTTTAATCAAATATTAATAGCTTCTCCACTAAATATTATTAATTAAACTTTGAAATTTTATTGTAAATATGTCATACCATTAATTATGCATTTACATATACATTTACTAAAACAAAAACTCGCACGCAATTTCACTTCTCATCACAACTTCACAAGCCCATAACACATTTCTCGCTATTTCACCAAAAACTAAATCATAAATCACTCATAATATTTCTCACAGTGTACATTCACGCCATATCCAAAAGCATTGCATACTTTACGGCACTCACGCACACAGCATGACTCAAATCAAGCATTCTCACAAAAATTATACAAGTACCGCTTATGTCCCTCTCATATAACAATTGTCTATTCTCACTCTTCACCTTTTCACAGCGCAACGAAGGCACCACGGTACCCTTCTATCGTCCCTTACCGTTACCACAACAGCATTATCGTCCCTCTAGCCCGACGACCTACAGCGACAGCGGCATTTTCTCCACCATCAGTAGTGGCCTTAACAGTTTGTACTCGAATATTTTCGGCTGATCTTTGCTCTCTTGACTCGCCCTCTTCGTCGATATGAAACTGGCCTTTCTGCTGTTGACCTTCCTCATCGTAATCACCGTTATTCACATCGCCAGCCGTGCGGATTTCGATTCACCACAGTGAGGTTGGGAGAAGCCAACGCAGCAGGGCGCGTGGGAAGAGCAGTGGCGAGAGCAATGCACGACTCTTAGGGGTAGTAACGTACAAAATAAGCAAATAAGTTGTATGAATTTTAATCAAATTAAAAGAAAATAAATGTGAAGAGGAGAGTGAACAGTGAAAATACACTGCCTGCATAGCGTAATGGTACATTCGATATACCTGCATTATTCTATTAAAACTCTAAATTAAATAAATTATTAAATTGTATGCGAGTTGAAAATTCTGAAATATTTTTGTAAATGCATTTTTATCTGTATAAGCGACAATAATGGCGTTCAAAAAGCAGCAAAACGAAAATATAAAAATATTTACAACAACATATTTATTACACAACCAGTACTTAGCTTTTAAAATGTTTAATATTAGTTTAGTATTTTAAGTCTCCAATTGTCCATCGCAACATTTGTTGCAAGCTCAAACCTATTTCCGTTTCATAACTGTTATTGTATGTAGTTTTTTAAAACTATTCACAGTTATACCGTTTACTAATAAAGAAATACATTTTTTATTTATTGAAAAAGGGAAATACTATATTGCGGCTTTTTAATACTAAAAGTAATAATAAGGCTAGGTCCACATTGAAACATAAGGCAAGCAATCGTGTTTATTGACTAATTATACTTAACTTCGATGCCTTGGAACCAAAACTCGAATCATCGATAATAGAAACATTTCCTTGATACGTTAATTTAAAATTATTTGCCCAATATATTGAGGAGATTTTTCTGTCCCGCAATGTCTTCGAAATTACCTTGCCCTACCGATGAATGGTGACGTACTTTTTTTTCCGACTAAGGACTATATTTCTTCTTCTTAATTGGCGTAGATACCGCTTACGCGTTTATAGCCGAAGTTTTCATTGGGGTTTTTTTTTTACGTGACAGGTCCCAAACCTAGCGCACAACCCTATGTAGGGGATGTTTCGCCTTCTCACTTTAGCTCGTCTTAAAACGGATGTTCTTAGGCTACCCAGAGGATACTTGGCCAAAGACCGGAAGTCGTGAGCTGCTTGAGCCATATGTAAAAGAATCGTTTCTGGCAACTCCCAAGTGAATGGCGATCAGAGAACTTTCCTCACTTGTGTGAACTTCTACACATGACCCCAGATGATTATACTACTATGAACAAAAATGAGTAAGATTTTGTTCATAAGTTTAAAAATCTTAATTTATTCTTCAAAATCGGTGTCAATACACTTGTGTCAACGTTTTTTCTAATCCTCGAAATAGTTGTTTAAGTCAATTTCCTTAATAGCCTTCAATGGGCTTAGCGATTTACTTTTAATGACTTCAATTGACTCAAAACGGCTTCCCCGAAGCGGTCGTTTGAGTTTGCTGAATAGCCGAAAATCACAAGTAGCTAAATCAGGCAAATATTGTGGTTGTGGCATAATTTGGCGAAAAATCACTCAAATAGTGTTCCTTGTTGACCGGTCGGAAGGAATTCGGAGTGCCCGACATCTCGATAATCGAAGAATACTGTCAACAAAACCTTAATTTTTGACATGCTTTGACGTGGTTTTTTCGGTTTCGGTTCACCTTTGCCTGTTTCAAAGGGTGTTAAGCATAGATCCAAGGCTCATCGTTAGTGATATAGGTTTCATGACATCCTCTAATAATGATTTTTTTACTCAAAATATTGTATTAACTATCCCTAGTCGATTTGTTATGAGGTGTCAGAAATATTGAAGCAGAAGTTGAATGATCCAGTTTTCGTTGTTGTTGTCTGATATAATCGACTAAAGACCATAATACCGTAATTCAATATATTTGACAATATATATGACAAATAATGACGGTTAAAAAGTCAACCCGAAAACCCACTTGGATGGACAGCTGAGAACCAGTATATTGTGACAGTGGAGGAGAAAGTACCTGAAGATTTTCATATCCCACCTTCTTCCATTCAACTTTGAAGAATTTGTTTTCGACAATGTCCAGTAAGTACTCTTAAGATTACGGCTGAGACCAAGAACTTTAGTCGATCTCCAGCATTTCATACTAGACTAAAAGGATATCGCAGTTATAGGAGGTTTTTGGTAACCAGCGCCTGCCAAGCTAACACGAAGTTTGAAGCTCCAACACTGAAACTAAAGAGAGCAAGTGAGACCCAATTTGTTCCCAAAGTAAAGGGATCGAGACAATGGAGCCCTCTTTTGCGAACTCACAAACTTGGTAGGTCCCAGCAATTCCGCTATGACTAGCCACTCAAACGAGTCTGATAATTAAGTGACTTGATGCTAGTATAGTGAAGACAGACTATCAGTAATAGCATTGACGAGTTTCAATGCCAATGCTGGCAAACTGGAAGGCAATTTCAACCTTTCCATGGACATCTATAATAACAACACTAAAAGTTTTTTCTTAATTTTTTTTTTTCTATTATTATTTTCTAGTTTCTCAAATCAGAACAATGAAAGTAACATCCCATGCGCATATAGTAAACCTCCCCGGAGACAAATTTCATCTCCTTATCATGCTCAAAACAAGGTGCTACAGGTTCAAGAAGCACTTGTCCAACATGGGCATAGCCTCTTACGCAAACTGACTGTATGTCGCAAAACTGGAACATGAAACTCCAAATTTTAGATGGCCCAGCAATTTGTAGAAGTGGGCTCAAAGCCCTAGGTTCCATCTACATGCCAGCTCTGGGCATTGTTTATGATAAGGTACCTCTGTGACCATATGTGATATGTGGAGAGGGCACAATAGACCATAGATCGCAGAGCAAAGCCTCAATTATTTTCAATCTTCTATCTATCTAACCTCGCTTTCTACTTAATCCTTATATTCTTAAGAAGTTTGTGCTGTATGATAATCACAGACCTAACTATGTATGAATTCATTCATAAGGACTAGTGTTCGCTAAGTTTCAGTACTTTTTTAATGGTGAATATAAACTGCAAACTTGAATTGACTCAATCGCGGAATATTTCAGAGCGTTTCGACCAAATTAACTCTCTCTTCCTTTTTTCTGTAATTCATTGTATTCTTGCTACTCAAAAACTGACTGAAATATTCACTCTTCGGCTCTCTTATAATTCAATTATATAAATATGTTCATAGGCATTTAGTCATTCAACCCCTTTTATAACCAAATAAGAATATTTTAGAGCCAAATGTTTTCTAACCATATGATAAAGCCACCACCTGCGCAGCTCACTAAAAAAACTCATAGCGAGCATTCGACGAGCATTGAACGCGTCAACTCAAAGCCAGCGGACACGCATACTACTCATTTCACCGTTCCCTAAAAAGGGCAATTTCAATATTTTAGCTATTTTCAATTTCCATTTGCAATTACAAAAATTGTTTTTGAATTTCGTTTGCTCAGGCAGCTTTGTAAGTTACTTCAGCATTGAAGAAAATACGAAAAAAAAAATTATCTATTCAGTCGTGAATATATATTTTTCAATTTTACATTTACAAAAAGTTTTTTTATAACACTTTATATTTGATAATTGGTTTTTGCAATTTTTGTATTGAAAATTTTTAACAATTCACCAGGCATCTGTGAACACACCAACAACTGATAGCAAGGCATCGAAACAGAGAATAGCTGCATTGGTAAGCAAGCAAACTGACGCAGTTAACGGCAGACGAACAAGAAACGGACGACGGATTTTTATAAGAGCCACAATTGAAGCGAAGATAAAAACTATAAAAGCCGAAGATGAATGAATTCGATGGTAAGAAATTCTATGGATTCTCGCTGCACGATGATCCCGTCTTGAGCACGACAACAAGGAATTTCGAATTTAAGGTAAAATATAGCGAAAATAATTTTTGAGGTTAGAAGCGCCTGAGTAAAACTGCGTTGTACGAAAATTTCTTTTTACATGAACCGCTTTTTTTGAAATTATTTTTGTTAGTATTTTTAATGCATTACATTTTAAAACCAATATTTCAACTAATTCTTCCACGCAGTACACACGCCCCGAGCATTTGGAACGTCTGATACAGAAGGTACAGCAGACCGATCCGGACCATGAACGTAATCGCAAAAAGGAAATACTGAATCGGCTTTGCAAAGCAAAGAAAATGCCATGCGTCAACGATACACACACACCCTACCGACGTGATGCGGATGTCGAGACGCATGTGTCGCGCGGTGACGCAGGCGGGCGTGTACGCAACTTAAGTGATACGGAGATCAATCAGCTGATCGGCAAAGTGAAGAGCTACGGCGACTTGCGTAGACAAAACTCAACCGACACCTATGCAAAAGCGAAAGACACCACGAAATCCATGCAGCCGTCCATGGCATTGAAAAGCATACTACGCAACTCGACACATGATTTTCCCAATGGCAGCGGCACTGTCGAGCCGCGGCAGTCGCCCAGGCTACTCTGTAATCCGTATGAATATAGCGACGATAATTGCATTGGCGATGGTGATTTGTATGGTTCGGAGCCCACTTCGGAGGATCAAATACTCTGCAATCCTTTTGACTTGCCGCACGAACCGCTTTACGAATCACACGCCATGCACATGCCACATATGCGACGCGAACTGCATAGCGGTTTGTGTAAATTGCCCGATGTGCCGGAGGAGGATGAACTGTTCGCATCGCGAACTGTAATGCCGACGGTGGTTGAGGAATTTCGTCAGCCGCAAGCGAAATGGGTGGAAATTTGCGCGGAGCCGGCCATGGAGAAGGCGCAATCAGCTGAAATCAAGTTCGCCGAATTCTCGGAGAAGTCCGAACGTTTACCGACCAATGTCACCTACACAATGCACTCGCATGAGCTGCAATTGCCCATACAGATCAGCGCACCGGAAATGATGTTGAAGAATATGTCGCCACCGCCGAGTTTGCCGAACATGGCGCTCACCTATGCGCTCAACAGTTATGACGACAATCCGTCGACTTACGAAATAGAGGATAGCGATTTGGAGTACGAGATGCTGGAGCGCGAACAATACACAAAATATTGTGGTGCGCGTCCCAAAAACGAAGAGTTAACGAACAATTCGAATGGCAGCGGTGGCCTGGCAGAGTTTGTCGAACTCGAAGTATGTACCCAATAAGTCAAAAAGAAACACGCACCAAAACACAAAAATTGAAATTTTGTCGTTTATTTTTTATTGATTTGATTGTATTTGTTTACATATTTGTACTTTTTTGTAGTCGGAAATTCCCAATATGAACTTGAGCTTCTTGAAGAATGTCTCACCATTAAGATACTCGGATTTGACCGACGAGCGCGAAGAAGAAAAGAAAGCGGTCTTGAAGCAGAATGTGAGTGACATGTGAAAATCAAATAATTCTCTAAAAATAATTTAATATAAATAATTTATATATTATAAAAATAATTTGTATTTTGTCTCGACCGTCTCCAGCAATTTAAAATGGTTATCAAAAATCGCAACACGAAATCTCCCACGCCAACCGTAGAGAAGGAGCCATCTATCGCAACCAGCAAGGATACCAAGAAGAAGTGCGCCAAACCGAAGAATAAACCAACTGAAGAAGTCAAACCAAATCCACGCAAAAAGTTAACAGCTCGTAGTCCGGATATCTCTTCGCCGGCTGAGAAGTCTTCGCTAGGCACACCACGTTCAGGTGGCAAGAGATCCTCGACAACCACACCAAGACCACATAAAGAGCGTAACTCCCAATTGAACCAAATCAGTTCCAACGAGTTGCGTTCCATGAAAAACATAATTTTGACTAAGTCGATTGAAGATTTGAAAATGGAGAAGATGGCGATCTTTGCAAAAATGACCAGCACACAGGAACGTATTATCGAAACGCTGGATAAATTGCGGTAAGTCTAAATAACAACTATATATGTACTCAGATAAGGTACTCGTTGGTTTCCTCAGCTTAATGATTCTTTAAAAGTGGGGAATGTCTTTGAAAAAAAGCTGAGAACTACAGAAAAGATTATATATCGTGGTGATAGTATCCTCTTTACGTTGGACGAGAGGTAGAACCTTAGAGTTTACTTACCCCTATAGATTTCATATCAGCACAGCTGTCAAAGGGATCACGAAGTCGTAAGAGCAGAACTGAACTGTGTTGTAAGCCTCGAAATTGTAGATAATCTGACCTGAAACACCAATGAGCCTCCTTTTGGAATCGTCTAGAGATTCCGGGAAATAATTTATATATTTTTGAACATCCCACAAGCAATTAAGGACCGTGCTATGCTAGAGCATTTTGAAAGAATATATATGTATATTAGGGTGATTCAAAAAAAAAAAATTTTGTTTTTTTTTTATTGGTACTCGGAAAAATGGGTTCCTAGACACCTCTAAGAAATCCTCTCCAAATATGAGTTTTTAATTGTAACGGGAAGGTCCTCCGCCTAACGGTTTTCTATTTTTTCTTATTATCAGATAGAAAAATTTATATCTCGCTTCCAACTACTTGAAAAAATATCTTGTTAATTAGGTTTTGTAGGAAATTGAATGCTCTAAAATATGGTCTCTTATGATTTTTTCGTAAACCCAACCGTTTAAAAGATATTAACGGTTGAAATTTGACTATTTTTGGAAAAATTCTTTATTTCTTATTAATTTTATAACTCAATGAAAAAAAATTATTATGAATAGGTTTTTGAAGAGGATTTCTTAGAGGTGTCTAGGAACCTGTTTTTCACAGAACCAAACGAAAAAAAAAATTTTTTTTTTTGATCCACCCTAATATGCATTGATGTTTGACGATGAATATCTCGTAAACGCTTAACTTAATCGAAAAATCATAGTAGACCATTTTTATAGAGCAGTAAATTTCCTACAAAACTATGTGTTTCATCATTCATAATAATTTTTTTTCATTGAGTTATAAAATTAACAAGAAATAAAGAATTTTTCCAAAAATAGTCAAATTTCAACCGTTAATATCTTTTAAACGGTTGGGTTTACGAAAAAATCATAAGAGACCATATTTTAGAGCATTCAATTTCCTACAAAACCTAATTAACAAGATATTTTTTCAAGTAGTTGGAAGCGAGATATAAATTTTTCTATCTGATAATAAGAAAAAATAGAAAACCGTTAGGCGGAGGACCTTCCCGTTACAATTAAAAACTCATATTTGGAGAGGAGTTCTTAGAGGTGTCTAGGAACCCATTTTTCCGAGTACCAATAAAAAAAAAACAAAAAAATTTTTTTTTGAATCACCCTAATGTATATACAAATTTTCTACCGCCGCGACTATACTATGGACCGTGCGCGCATCGCCTGAATTCGGTAGAGGACGTTCCTAGCTAACGATCGAGCGGCTGGTCAGTTGTCTCCGTGCACCTGGAGAGTCAGGACAAACATTTCCGCGAGACGTGTTTCTGTAAGTGATCCAAGCCGCTAACGCAACGTTCGTTAGAACAGAGGTACACGATTAAATTCTATGTGAAACTCGGTAAACTTGCGACAGAGACGGTTGATATGATCAAGCAGGCTTACCGAGATGTTGCTTTAGCAAAAAGTGGTGTGTTGTGATGGCACCAGGTCTTTTTGGAGTGCTGAGAAGAGTCTCTGATGAAAACCGGGAGAATCAGCAAATCCCAAATGAAAATGATGCTCATTTGACATCGAAGACATCGTCCGTGAACGCCAAGTTTTACGTGGAAGTTCTCAAGAGACTTAAACGAAGGGTCAATCGGGTCTGACAAGACATCGCAGACAGTTGTAAGTTGCACCACGACAACGCCTCTGCTTTCTTGTGAACAGCTATCTAACCAAGCCTGGGCCGCCCTACAACCCAGATGTGGGCCCCGGACTTTTTTATTTACTTGTCTGAAAAAGCCGATGAAAGTGAGTCCAAGCAGCATACACCTCGGCTCCCAAGGCTAGTCCGGAGAATTCTTTCCGTGACGCCTTCAATCGCGCTGGCAGCACTGCATCGAAGCAGAAGGAGCCTATTTTGAAAGTTTTTGAAGAATTGTAACGTTTGGTTTAATACTTTTTTAAATCTACTCAGTTCTATTACTTCCCGGACAAACCCCGTAGTATGGAAGTTTATATTTGGTTGGTATTAAAAATATTAGTACGAGTAGATAGTGGATTACTCCTATAAGTTGGATTTTAAGTTCTTGAAATCTAGATATCTAAAAGAAGTTGGGAAAGGTTCTATGAATATAAGTGACAGTTTCTCATCATTGGGCAAGGGTTAGAGGTGCCAACTGCAACCGTTGATACTGAGTTCGTTCCCTGTTAAAGACATGTGTTAAAATGAGACGGGACACGCGTCAGTAGGCCGTGAGGAATATCCTTCTGAGATGAAAATAGTTCTCCAAAACCCAACAGCCATTCCAAATCGAAATAAAACATCAAAGAGACGTGTTTGGAACGGAAAATGTAGTTAAAGAAATCGATGAGGGAGGGAGCGTCAGGTTAATCGTTAACGCTGATGAACCAGTTACGACTGAGTAGTTAGAAAGCAATTTTCGGTAAATCACGACAAGATAAGGCCGATTATAATGGCATAAGTATGTCCAAACTTGACTGAGAGGATGACCTCAGGCTGCGAACCAAAAAAGCCCAATATTGACAAATTTTTTTTTTTACTTCAAAATACAATTTTGACACACACTTCCTTTTCTTTACCATATTTCATATTTTAATTCAACCTAACCTAACATTTGTACATTTCTGTTAATGACACGCATCCCTTCTGTTTTATCAGCATAAGCTTACTGGAGCTCTACGTGCCGGATAGTCATTATGAGAAGACCAGACGTCAGAAGAATGCCTTCGAATTCTCTGTGAGATTCTCGCGTAATTTTCTATATCCCCTAAAGGGCATGGTAAGGCAAACATTTTTTATTTAAAACATTTTCAATTTTACTTATATCGAAAACCACTTTTTTTGACAGATCGAAGACCTCCGTGTAGTTTCGGTGGAGCAACTCTGCAGCGCCGTCTCCAATGAGGCTACACAGCGTGTCCACAACATATTTACGCTCATCCACCAATCACTGCAGACATACTACAAACAACTCCGCTACTTTCTGCTCGATCAAGTGCCGCAAAAGCTGAACACGCTCATTGAGTTGGCCAGCACCACAGTGAGCATTTGTTTGGAGAAGCAAATCTTCGATCGTAACGATGCCATAATCGAGTGTCTGCAAGAACGTTGCGCCAAGTTTCTCGGTTTCTTGGAGGACATGCACGAGGAGCGTTTCCTTACGGCACGCGATAATTATCGTAAAGCAAGTTTCGACAAGGTGTTTTCACATTCCTTTCTACAACAGATTTCAATTAATATATTATTCTATTTCTAAAATCACTACACTTGCAGACTGCCTCCAATTACAGCTTGAAAATGTTCATGAACGATCTGAATATGTACGAACCGAAACTGGTGCCGAAGAATCACTACAATCACCGACGCAAACCGAAATTACGACGCGTGCTGAAACCGAGCACAACAACAACGAAGGCGAAATCGAACACCGAAACTGCGCCCGTACCGCAAACATCTCAAATGGTGATCACTAAACCGGATGGCGATCAAATTTCCACGCATATCAACGATTTGGCAAGGAGCTCGGTAGGTTTTGGACTTCTCGGCTGCAATAAAAGTTTGCTCAAACAACGTTTTTCGCCAACACGTAGGGTCTTTTCCAAAGCGCACAAAATATCGCCGTGGATCCGATTGCGCCACCAGCCGAACCGAGCATGAACTCCGAGGAATTACCGACACTTAACAAGGCGCTCATTGAGGCACTACAAACTGTGACTAAGGAACAAATGCGTCAGGTGCTGCAGCCCATTATGCAAACGCTCGGCTCGGTGATCGAGAAGAAGGTGAGTACATACACGTTATTTACCGTTACTATATTTCGGGTTACTCTTTTCCCTCTATGGATGGCTACAAAGTTTTGCAAATACCCAAGCCTTTAATGCTTTAATTCTATTATGTATACTCGTATTCTAGAATATAAGACTCGAATACTTAATGCCAAAGTCAACGCCAACGTCCACAACCGTCAAATACTCATTTGAGTTGTGTGAATCAGATGTCGCAAACGAGGAATAAGCAAAATGCATAGAAACGAATTGCAACGACCGCAAAAAAAAATATTCCAAAATTCGTAGTGTAGTACAAAATATTCCAGTGTTACATAATTCAAAATATTATTTGTGAAAAGTACTCAAGAAACCATTATTCAGCAAAAAACGAAAGTGGCAGCAACGTCGGTGAAAAACAAATTGTTGACAATGCAACAACAATATAAAAGTTTTTATTCATAGAAAGAATGGAAATCGGCCGTTGAACTCGTGCTAAGTATGAGTTCTTTATCAAATATGTTGTCTCTTCAAGCGTTTGACGATTTTTTTACTCCAAAATTAACCCCGTTTCGAAATTGTATGTTGTTTTTTTTTTGTACTTTCGTGTTCAAAAGTAAGTTTTTGGGGAAAAGTTATTTTGTGGTGTACATGAAATCATGTGTGTTCAAATGCCTGTTATATAATGTTATGTAATAATTAAATCAAAATTTTTATGCGTTAGTTGAGCTTTTGTTTTGATTTTCGATAACTGTATTCAAAATATTCCTAGACTCTTATGAAAAAGAGTTGTAAACTCATATTAAAATTAAATATATTATATAATATTCACTTTAAATAATCAAAAAATACATATTTTTCTGTTTGTTACCCACAAATGTTGCAAAAATTGTTCTTAGTTCCCATTATACTCGCAGGTCGACACATTCTTTAAATTAATTTAAGTTCAGTTGGTAAGAAGATAGAAGATCCAATATAAATCTTCGACTGAGCCAGTCATGCAAGTTCAGATCTTATGACAACTTCCTATAAAAATCAGAGCTCCTCTGAGCACATTTTAGCCGTATATTTACTATATTTTGATGATTGGTGGATCATCTGCTTCTACGAGTATTTGGTCCTTGCTTCGAAATAGAAGTCCAATTTTCAGATCTCTGAGTATATTCCAAAATAAAACAGGCTTGAGTTTCAGCCATTCGGAGTCGCTTTACAAAGCTTTAAACTTAAAAACTAGTTACTTCCAAATTAGCTTTGAAATCAGTTACTTTTGGACTAGTTACTTTTGGACCAGTTACTTTCGGGACTAGTTGCTTTTGGATCAGTTCCTTTCGGAACTGGTTACCTAGGAACTAGTTAAGGTCAAAAATAAATTAACAGTTTGTTCAGGACGTTTCCTTTGATGTCAAAAAAGACAATGAGCATCGTTTTCACTTTGGTATTGCTCATTCTTCCCTTTTTTGGCCGGGGGCCCTCCCAAAAGGCCGGGTGCTACCGAAACACACCACTTCTTAATAAAGCAACAGGATCCAGTTTTAGGCATTCAGAGTTGCTTTACAAAGCTTTAAGCATAAAAACTAGTTACTTCAAAAGTTTACATTTGGAACCAGTTAATTTTTGCCTGATTTCTTTTGGACTGATCATTTATATACAAACCGTATACGATCTCCGACATTTCCTTCAGAGCGTTACATACTCGTATTCGTGTTAAATTTAATATACCACGTGAAGAGTATGAACAGTTTCTTAGATATCTTAATTACAAAACACTTTTGAATATATTTTCTTCGTTTCGAAAACTGATAGCAGTTCAAAATAATAACTGAGACAAAATTCTTCTCTGATTCACTAATACATACAGAAAAAGCCTTCTACTTTTGATGCCATCAATCTGAATATGAGTGGAGTCCCCTGTTATTATTAGTAGAGGAGAGTGTTAAGTTCCGTGCAGAGGGGAAGCGAGAAAGGTCGGAGAGATAGCCGTTTACCTTTGAACACATGCCCTCGATTCCCATGCCCGACGAAAATATCGTACAATCATCAGCGTACGAGGTGATGAAAACTCCCCCTGGGAAATTCGAAATACAAAAGTTAAACAATAGCGGGGAGAGGACAACACCCTGTGGAACCCCTTGTTAATCTCTTCTCAGTTTTGAGTTTTTTCCTCGACATTTCAATTCCCACAAGAGTCGGTTCTATGCATCGGCATTGACACGGATTTTATCCGACCAAGGACTATTACCCCGTTTAGATCGGCCAACCAGGTCTTCTTCAGCGCTGCGTTCTCGTTACTATCGACCACATTCAAAGAATGTGTGTTCAGCGTCGTCTTATGTCACGTCGTTGTATAGGCATGACGGCTATCTGCCGTTTTCCATCCTGTGGAGGTACTTTTTGAAGTATTTGTGACCGATTGTGCGATTTAAGTTAAGATCTTTAATTAGTCTGGCCGTCCATCTGCCGCGACTTTCATTCTCCCATCTTCGTTGTTTTGTTGTTATTGTATCTTTCTTTAATTGTTCTATTGCAATCTGGTTATTCTCGGATGTTTTCTCTAGCTCCCACATATTTTTCCTTTCGTATGCTTGGAGCTCAATTTTGGCATTTTCGTTTATAACTAATATTGCATCGCCTGACACTGTTCGGTAGGTTAATGCTACTCTAAAGGCTGCGGAATGGTGCCATTCTGGCCACCATCTTACGCCGGTTTTCCTTTTTAAGCGCATCTGCCCAGATTTCAACTCCGTATAACAGGACGCTGATTGTCACCGACCTAAGAAGCTTCCTCTTTTCCTGGCTGGGACCTCCTATGTTGGCCATTAGTCTGCTGAGTTGAGAGGTGATTTTCGCTGCCTTTCTTGCGGCGTGCTAGCTTTGTACGCAGAAGGTAGTTTACTGCTTTTTGCGTCCCCAGAATATCTGTAGTCGTTGTGTGAGTCGAGCCATGCTTCCGTCCGTATCATATCCTGATTAATCTTTCAGATTTTGAGATAAACTCTACAGCATTAAAAATTAAATATTAACCTTTCATTTAGTGTGTTTCTGAAAACAATTTTTCTGGAGGGTTGCCAATTTTTTTCGAACTAATTTTTAAAATTTTCAATATGGATATCATAAAAGCGAGATTTAAGAGTGTCACACTATGATAAATTTTTGTGAGTGACCTGTTTATGCTCATATTGCAATACTTTTAATCGATTTGGTAATATACACATATTTATCTTCTAAAAATTTAAATTTCTATATTTAAAATGTTTCAAAAATGTTTTTCAAAATTAAAAAAAATCTACTTTTTGTTTTGTTGTTGGTTTTTTTATTTATTATTATTTTAGATTCTTTACATGTTCATGCATATGGTGATACATTTTCAAGTATAATTTATGTATGTATATGTAAATATTAAAATTTTCAATTAACTTAATTTGGAAATATTACGAAAAATTGTTCATGCGACATTTATTTATATATTTGTAATTATTTACAGTTGACAAACCATTTTGAGGTTAAAAAACGCAACTAATTTTCAAAAATATTTAGCCCATAATATTTTTATAAGTTTAAAAATTACTGCTTTTAAGCGTATATCATGTAAACTTATAAAAATTGTTTTCGAAAATCGAAGCTGAAGTATTTTTGAAAATTAATTACGTTGTTGTTGCAGGTTGAGCTGTCAGTTTAGATTGTTTTTCAATATTTGCAAAATGGCTGGAATGTTGTGTTAGCATTTTGTGTTCCTTTTTTGGAATTTAAGTAGTCTAGTGTGGTTGAATATGCTCATAACTCACCACAGTGTTGCTGCATAACAGTTATTATAACCTATATATACGGTTTCGAGGCAAATTTGCAAAATACTAATTTTGAGAGGCGAGTATTGATAATATTTTATATAGAGAATTGACCAAAAAGTAGAACTTTCGAATTTGAGTTGAGATAAAATTTTTTGTTCTGTTGAGTTGAGTTTTTTTTGGAAGAAAATGAAAATCGCAAAAATGCAAAAAGATAAATTTGTCACTTAGGAATATACGAACCAATGCAATTTACATGATTTTTAGTAAAAAAAAGTCTTAGGAATATAAAAAAAAACAATTAAGTATAATTTTTTTCTTTCTCCAAAAAAAAAGAACGAAGAAAAGTGGAAGAAAAGAAATTCCTTAAAACGAATCAAACGCAAATAGAAGCTTGTGGAATAAATTTGCCTGCAGTTAGTGTGAGAAAAAGCAACAACAATTAATTGCCGGTTTTTAGGTTCGAATGCATGACATTTTGATAATGCCAAGGAGCTTTTAAGGAGCTTTAATAATGCCAGGGAGCTTTTTGGGAGCTTTAATAATGCCAGGGAGCTTTTAATATTGCCAGGGAGCTTTTAGTGAGGCAGGCTAGCGCCCAGAAAAAAATTCACACAGCAACCACTTTGTCCGTCCGGCAGTAAAATATTTCTCGGCGTGTTTGAGTGTGTGTGTGTGGGTGTCTACAGCGTTCGGTACAGTGGATTGTGTTGTGGAATTCATGTGTAGTTTCCGTGTGGTGGGTGTGTGAGTGTGTTGTGTAGTACATACATACATATTTATACTTTTGATTAACTGAAGACTTGCAAATATTTCCTTATGCGTAGATTCTATGCCTGGTATTCCTGGTTAGTAGCGCAGCAATTAGAAAAACAAAATCCACTCTATTTTGCATATAAGATTCTTCGCTTTCGTTGCTTGCATTGTGTATTATTTCACTTTTATCCCTTTTGTTATTTGAGTTGCCTTTTAAAACTAGATTTTTCAGGTAATTAAACGCTTGCGCTCGCCAGCGCACTCTTTCTCTCTCTCTCTCTTTTTCGCTGTGTCTCTCTCTCTTTCTTGCTTTCTATGTGTCTTTTTATTCATTGTCCTTAGCATTCATTCACATTATTTATTACTTCAGTTGTCTTCCTTGCGGCTGGCTTCTAAGCTGAGCACTCCGTGCACACCGGTTTGTTCTCCTCGACTGCGAATATGCTCGCCGTGATGGGGTTGGCGCATTTCTGTCAACAAAAAATTATTATATTACTGATTCTTTTATGTTTGAAAGTGCCCACTCACCTTGCATTTGAAGCAGTCCCTGTGCCATTTGGAATTTAGTGCCACAATCGCGTTTTCTGTTATGGGTTTGGCGCAGCCGGCGCATCGTGCCGCGAATAATTCTTCAAAGTCTGTCTTGCAGTAGGCGCGTCCATCGCGCTCATAAAATGATGTGCCCACCAGTGGCTTCTGACATGGGCCCCCGCACACGAAGCAATCTTCGTGCCAAGTCTGGCCGAGTGCCTTGATTGTGCGCTGCAAGGAAATGAACAGAAATTAATATAGTAAAGAAAATATAAAATTTGAGAGCATATCTTGTACAAAGTAGAGATCGGAAAAATTCGGCCCGAGATATGCAACTCTGTTTACGAAAAATAAAAAAGATAAAGCCATTAACATTAAAGATATTAAGGCTCAACAAATGTACTGAATCGATATTCGATCTTCACAGTATTGAGACGTTAGACTTAGCTTCAAAAGCTCTGAAGTCTTATAAATTTTTAATTCCCTATTCTTTCTTTTGCTCTCCGAGAACCATTTGGAATTAACAGAAGTCATTCTTAATCGTCATGGGATTTCTTTATATTTCAAGATTATTGTTAATATTTATTGGTTTCTCTTATTTTCTCTACCGTTCTTATTGCTATGTAGGCGAACTCTAAACATCTCGAAAACCATTCCAGCAAACCATATTATTTGAATGACCAAAAATCAGCGTAGACACCGCTTAAGCGGTTATAGCGAGGTCTTTCTCTTCCTCTGCTTCCTCCGGCGCGAAATGTGTCGAATACTCTCAAAGCTGGAGTGTTTTCATCCATTCAGACAGCAGCGTAACCGCTGTCTCTTAATTCGCTGAACTATGTCAATGTCGCCGTCTCGAAAACTCGTACCGCCGACTCATCAAATGTTGTCATCATTCATGGCTCTGCACCATATAGCAGGACGGGGATGATGAGTGATTTGTAGAGTTTGGTCTTTGTTCGTCGAGAGAAGACTTTACTTCTCAATTGCCTACTCAGTCCGAAGTAACACCTGGCAGATTATATTATATTAATAAATGAGGATTGCACTGCGACCTAGAATCTATTGTACACCCTCCTAAGTCACAACGCCTCACTTAGCTCCAGCATATTGATAAATTTTAATATACTGCTAGATGCTATTGAGGCGATGTGATCTCCATTTGGAAACATGGATCCAAGGACTTCTATCCTGCGCATACAGACTGCTGTGCAGTCAATTAGCAGATGTTCTGAAGTTTCAGGCTCCTTGTCGCAGAACCGGCTGTTATATACTTGCTTCTTGAGCTTACAATGGCAAGTGTAGAAGCCGACAAGAAGCCTGAGTTTGTCCCTTGGGAGGTGGATTACGAGGACATATTTAAACCTAAGATGGTAACCATCCATTAGCATCTTGCCAAAGAGTTGTTGTCAATACGCCTCCCTACCCACTTCTTCATCCTTAGAACAGCTCATTTATGGTATGGGATCCAACGATTCGGCTTCTACCATGTTGGTGGATGCTGCGGAGCGAGTGAGCTCATCACCCTGTTCATTTCTGGCTATGCCGTCGAGTAGAGAACACAAAATATATGCCTGACAACATTTCTTCATCCAACCCATCATTACTGGTGACGAGAGATGGGTTTACGAATATAACGTCGAAATTGTCCGAAACCGAGTCGAATCAGTAACAAAGCTTCGCTGAAAGCACTGAGAACCATCCCAACCGATGCTTATAGCAAGTGTATGGAAAGTTTAATTAAGAGTCGACGTGCTTGTATTGACTATTTTTTTTATGAATTTTAGTCAGAAATACGGCATGTCTGCAGAACACGAAAGATCTACAATTTTCGTATCACAATTTAACACTGAAATCGATATTGCCGCTTTCTAAGAATTTCGGTGGATTTACCAAACTACTCAGCTATACTTAATTTACCATTCTCTCAATATGAAGCGAATATCGAAATTAGAGAAGCGAGATCAGCGGATGCACACACCTATTGATTTCGTATAATATGTATGTATATACTTGTATAGTACATACATATGTATACAATAAAGTAAAATACATATGTATGAATATTCTGAACCTGTACACACATATTTGCATAGAGACCTATTTCAGTTATCAATCAACGTCGCGCTGACGTATGACGCGCGCTTACTCAGCCTTGATTTTGCCAACAAGTACTTACGTATATTGTTGTTTTTATACTAGCGACTATATGAGAACTTCATTAAGCCAAGTGCTGACGAATTCAATCTGTCTAAAAAACAAGCAGAAGACTCCCACACAAATCGAAATAACCGAATCGTCTGCCCACACTGCCGCGTAGTTCTATAAGCCTGCGGCGCAAGCGCGCGTGCTGGCCGCCATGTGGTCATTTAAATACACATTTCTATACATACATATATAGCATAAACAGATATACATATACTTGTAATATATACATATGTATATAATATATTTGCATCTGAATGCATATATGTATGTATGACTTTATTGCTTGCAGACTCTGCTATAAATGACAATTTTTATTTACTTTTTATTTTCAAGTTCATATTTATTCCTTGCTATTCTATTTCAAATATTTCCATGATTACGCGCGCCCAGCAACGAACGCCAAGCGGCGGCATTGACGCTGATGACAAATAATAACAATAAGAACAAAACTAAAATCAACATTTGCCATAAAGCATTCTTTCGTGTTTGTTATGGAAGATGCTGGCGCTGATCGGTTTGCCTTTGCGCTGAGCTTATTACGGTATAGGTAGCAAAAATGCGATATTTGTTGTGCTGGCGGGAGGAAACGCCTCGGTGAGGCATGATGCGGTCTGCGAACCGCAACCACGTCATTTCACATGAGTCGTCAACTGCCTTGCAAATTCTGCAGCAGCATATGCATAACTACAGAAATATATATTATACATACCCTGTAGGAATTTGATTTTACTATGGACCTATATATCTATATTTCCAAAAATGTGTAATATTTCCATACATCTAAAAGTTCGAACCTACACATCTATAATATTGACCGGAAACCCCTTTAAATTCTTTGAAACTTATTTTTTCTCAAAAATATGTTTCGACGTTCCCCATTCTCTAAGCAAAGCTGACCTTAATTACAAAAATTATTATAGATAATTTTAGAAATTTTTGTATCCTCTTTTTGTTTCTTTGTTGTTTCTTCTTTTCGCCATTTGACGCCAATTCGATATAGCAAGTGCAGCCAGATCTATTTCCACCTGGTCTTTCCAACGCAGTGGATGTCTTTCTCTTCGTCTGCTTTCCCCGGCTGTTACTTTGTTGAATACTTTCAGAGCTGGAGTGTTTTCATCCATACGGACGACATAACCTACCCAGCGTAGTTACTATCTCTTATTTCGTTGAACTATGTCCACTGTCGTCGTATAACTCGTACAACTCATGGATCCATCGAATGCGAT
>NC_064306.1:54335606-54360606 GCF_023373825.1 Bactrocera dorsalis
TATAGTTCATTTCGTTTCGCTCATCATGAAAGATGCCGGTAAAAACAGCAGAATCAAAGTGAGAAGCATAAATGCTCATTAATAGTGCGTGCACTTTCTCCCTTTCTTATCAACATGTAATAGGGTGAGTTAGAAGTAATAGAATTTATTTAATAAAATAAAATAATTTAAATAATTAAAAATCTAGCTGAGATTAAAATCCTTTTATTCTACCATTTGTTAAACATTCAATCCATACAAACATGTTAATGCTTCTTTACTTAGGCAAATATTTTAAGCGATTTGTTTTGGAATTAAGTTTAATTGGACGGCACTCTGTGAAAATTAAACGTCAAAAGAATTGTTTACCTTCCCAGAATGATGCGTTAAACAGCTGATTTCAAGTTTTTATTTTCTAATGCAGTGTAGTAAACAAATGGTTTAGATTATTGAGATATAATGCGAATATGGTAATTAACGAAATATGATATATTGAAAAAAAGTATACAATTTTTGGACTTTTACAGTATGGTCACGGATTTCTTTTATCCAAGTATAGGCGGTGTAGAGGAACATGTTTTCAATTTATCTCAAATTTTATTAACCCACGGACATAAAGTGAGTCATAAACGAACGATTCTTAATGAGTATTTTAAACTTAACCTTCACCTTTTTATATCCAGGTCATTGTATTAACACACTCGTATGGCGATTGCAAAGGCATTCGTTACTTAACAAATGGTTTAAAGGTTTATTATTTACCAATTAAGCCATTTTACAATCAATGCATACTGCCAACAATACTATGTCAAATACCTCTAATACGGTGTGTGCTACTAAGAGAAAGCATAGAAGTTGTACATGGGCACTCTGCATTCAGCACGTTGGCACATGAAGCAATGATTATAGGTAACATGCTAGGTTTAAGGGTAAGTTAGAATAGTCAACTGCCATCGCGATTATACAAATTTTGTTATTGTTTGCAGACAGTTTTCACGGATCATAGCCTTTTTGGCTTTGCTGATTTATCGGCCGTTTTTACTAATAAAATGTTGCAGATTAATTTGGCAAATGTAAATCACTGCATCTGTGTCTCTCATATTGGTGAGTTAATATTTATATATGTATATATATATATGTATATATAAATATTGATGCGTCAATGACAAAAATTTCTCATATGTACAGGTAAAGAGAATACTGTGCTCCGTGCACGCATACCGAAAGAAAATGTTTCTGTCATACCAAATGCTGTCGACACTGCCTTATTTACGCCAAATCCAAGTAAACGACCTACAGACGGTACAAGTAAGTGCTTAATTTTCATTTATTGAAATTGCACATGCACATAACTGAATTTTTTTTTATTTCAATTTAGTTAACATTGTCGTTGCCTCGCGTCTTGTTTACCGTAAGGGAATCGATTTGTTAGCCGGTGTCATTCCACGTTTTAGACACACGCCTAATGTAAATTTTATTATAGTAGGCGATGGACCAAAACGGGATCTACTCGAAGAGATACGAGAAAAGGCCAATATGCAAGATCGCGTTGAATTAATAGGAGCAGTTGAACATTCTCAAGTTCGCGACATTCTTGTACGTGGTCATATTTTTGTAAATACATCGCTTACTGAAGCGTATTGCATGGCTATAGTAGAAGCAGCTTCATGTGGTCTACAAGTAGTATCCACTCGGGTGGGTGGTATTCCAGAAGTATTGCCATCAAATTTAATCATACTCACGGATCCTGAAATTGATTCTGTTTACCAAGGAGTACTCAAAGCTCTTGCCCGCTACACGCAGTTTTGTAAAAAACAGAAGCTATACCCAGTCGAAACAAGTATTGAAAAAAGTGGCATGTTTTATAGTAATGGCGTTTCGATCGGCAATGGCACAAATTCAACTACAAAAACAAATAAACGGAAGAATAATAAAAAATATACAAATTCAAACTTAAATAAACAAAAAGAACCAAAAAGTGTTGGTGATTTCGAAAATCATGAAGAAGATGCCGTTCTTTGTCCATATAGATGTAACGAAATTGTGTCAACGTTATACAATTGGGAGAATGTTACACAACGTACAGAAAAAGTATATAAGCGTATTTTAGCCGAACCTGAGAAATCACTTGGGGAATTACTTTACGGTTATCTGCGCAGTAAAGTCTGGCCATTCCTGTTGGTGATATCTATGGCCCATGTTATACTATTATTTTTGGAATATTTACGTCCACGTCGATATATGGAAAAAGCCAAAGAACTGACACTCTTGAGAAAACAGTAAACTATATTTTCGATTGTGAATATATACAGTTTAGTTAAAATTTAAATTATTACAAATACAATGTATTTTTATAAGTAATAATAAGCCATTTGCTGGGTGCATTTTAAATAATTTTATTGTAACATACATAAGTATTTCCTTTCTACCAAACCAAATAAAAAAATATTAAAATCTTATTTTAAATCCATATTTTATATGGGATTGCACAGAACTTGTAAAATATTCTGGGGTATGAATTCTCAAAGCCGGTCATACCAATATCACACAAAGGACTATTGCAATAGCGGTATATTTAATTTTCCGGTAATTCTAATTCAAAAATATATTCTAAAATCTTTGAAAATGTTTATATGATTTTCCTCTTGGGGAACTAACCTCAAAACATAACATATATAACCACTTCCTGGTCTTAACCGTTAATCTTTCCTAGAGATGGAAGCTAATCGATAATAGGAAATAAAACGACTATTGTATAAATCGTTTACTATTACCATCTCAATCGAACAGCTGTCAGAACCACACGCACTTGATAGAAAGAATAGAAAAAAAAACAACGAATGAGAAAAATTCAAAGCAGCAGCTGGGCGAAGTTGGACAATAGAAAAAACAAATAGGAAAAACCTATTAATACGACTAAAATTGCGCATAGTACAGCGCAAAACAAATAAAATAGTTTTATTTATTTTACCAAAATACTCTGCCGCTAAAACCCGCCATGGATTTGCTGAATTCAATACTCAATTCAATGGAAAAACCTCCCGCAGCCACAGAGCAACAGAAAAAAATGATCAAAAAACAAAAAGAGCTTGCTGAACGAATTAAAAACAAACAGAAAGAAGAACTAAATCGATTTCGCAAATATGTGGAGGATCGTATCGGACGATTTGCCAAGGACGACCGCCCTCATATTGAGTTTCAACCGCTGGATAAAGTGCACCGTGCCATTATTCATGAGGTAGCAGAATTCGGTGGCTTTATAGCAATGAGTTTTGGCCGCGAAGATATCGACCGCCATTCAGTTGTTTATAAAAAAGAAAATGCGCCATCGGAAGATGAAATAGCAGCTCGACGCAACGGTGATGGTTGGAATGAAGAAATTGCCAAAGAATATGCTGAAAAGCGAAAACAACAACGTGAATTGGAAAGTGAACAAAAAAGACTGGCACGTGCTTCCACCCAACTACCACCTACTACAGAGTGTGACATTAAACCAACGACCAACTATAAAGATAAATACGCTCATCTTATTGGGCAAGATGCTGCCTTAGAGGCTGCGCGTAAAACAGAAACTAACCTGAGTTATGGTTTCGTGCCCAGCAAAAATAAAAAGGATATGCGTTCGATTGAACAAACTTTAGCTGATATTCAGGCAAAGAAGAAACGAAAATTGGAGCAGCAACAACAGAGTGCATTACCCAATCTGGAACTAAAACAACAGTCTGTTGTAAATGAGCAAGTAAGTGCTTGCTTAAGCACGCAACAACCGCAAGACAAACAGGAGCCCAAAATTGTTGAAAGCAGTGCTGGAGGAGACGAGTGATAATTCTAACGAGCCACTATTATCATACTAAAACACGCTTGTAAAACGACTGCTTTGTGTCTTTGCATCAATTTGCAATAAATTGCAATATTTTTACTATTTACGAGATCACAACTGAATTGTTAACTATTTGAAATGGTATTGAGTAAAAACACATAAATATATTATAATGAAAACATACTAACGCGTTATAATTATAAATGTTTCTAATTACATACATATAAGAAGTTGATTGATATACATACGTGCTTGTTTATGCAATCGTTAAATACATATAGACATACACACTCTATTAAAAAAGTAGAATTTTGTGATTTTTGGAGTTATTTCAGCTTCTAACAAAAGTTAAAAGTTTTAAGTTTTTTCATATTCTAAAACTAGAATGCTTATTTCGTTAAAATTCAACTGCTCACTCATATATGTACATTCGTATGTATGTATAACTTTACGGAAGCACACGTGAAATAGTAAATATGGTGTACGTCAAAAATGAATAAATAAAATGATTTCCTTCAAATAGGAATATTCGAAATTTAAAACAAGCCGTCATAATACTGGTTACTATAATCGTTTATTGCAGACGTATTAACTAATTTGATAACATTCGTTAACAACTTAATTGAATGTACATAAGTATTTGAGACTAATATATTTTGTATTCATATACAGTTGGGTATTTATTTTAAACATTTTTTGTTAATTTTAGCTTGTTTAGTTTATGCACAAATTTTGCAGTATAAATATATGGAAATAATTTCGAATGTACTAATGTATGTATACGAAAAGATGGAAAATTTCTATTTTTTTTTAAATAATATATGCATGTGAGCAAACATCATTTTATTTACAAAGTCTTATTTTAATTTATAAAAATATATATTTTTTTATTTTATTAAACTCTATATGAATACATTGTCATTAACCTGTAGATGCAAGTAGAATATCAGTTGGAGAGATTTTTTCTTCATAATAAAGCTTTTGTCAACTTACTATATACTTATATGTAAATATATTTGAGAATGTATTTTAATACTTGATTATATTTATAAATGCTCATTTGCAACTAAATATTTCAACCATTGGTATTTTTGTTTCTTTTTGTTTTTACATTTGGATGATAATTTACGTAGTAAATGAGCATACAACAAATGCCGACGTAATAAAAGACAATGGCCAAAACACAAATTGTGTAGAAAAGACTAATAGATTCTAAAAGATTGTTTGGTGGATAATGTATGAATAAGCCCACACATATGATATTTTCTATCGAACAAATTAGATAGTACAACGCATATTTGTATCTCGTTGGTGCCTCCTTGACTGGAATGTAAATGAATATGTAAACGAAACCTAATGCGATGCAAAAGAGAAAATTATTTATTGAAATAATGCTGGTGAATTCCGGACGTTCCACTATGTATGTGACGAATCCCAATATGACGGCGTGCAGAACGCAAGCAACTATTGTCCAGACGGGAAAAAGCACAGCCACAAAAGCAATACAAAAGATGCGCGATACTAAAAAAGTCAATATAAAGTATTTTTCCTCTTACAATTTTTTTATTTAACTAATATTTAATTTTACTTACGTGAAATACAAAAGTGCCAACAGAGATGTGGCGCCATATACCAATAGCTTAACTTGTTTTTATTTGGTTGCGCGGCACGTATGCATCGATTATAACTGAATAACGTCCATGGTACGCTCGAAAGATAAAGCAGCACACTAAGTATTTGAGTTGCTGTTTAAAAAAAGTTTAAAAAAATCTATATTTTTTATTGAAAAAAAAATGTACGAAACAATGGCGAATGTTTCTCAGATTCCGATAACAATTTAAATGATGTTTTGTAGGCAATGGTAAAAATATAAGATTTGCAATATCGTAATATTTTCCTAATACTGACTTCAGTGTACTGGAAAATACATTTACTAAATTAAATTATTCTGTTAAAAATATGTAAAAAATCTTATTTGAAGTCGAACTAGTCTCACAATTTTTTGAGATATCGATCTAAAATTTAGCACGTAATGGAAAACTTTATTATTTAACAAAATGAATTCCGGAAATTTAGAACAAATTGTTCCGATCGGACCACTAAAGCACACGGACCACTAAAGCACACACCTGAATCCAAATCCAGTTCTTGCACGGAAAACCTTTTTATTTGATTAGATATTTTCATGAACTTTGCAATAGATTATTGTCTAAGCTAATAGCGCAAACTGATTGTTCAAAATAAAGTTCTTGTATGGAAACATCTTTTGTGAAGGGTATCATCACATTTTCAGTTCAATAAAATTGTTGGCAAAAAAAGCATATTTACAAAGCTCAATATAAATAAATTTACTGTTACCAGCTAATTTGAGTTTAAGCATTATAAAACTTAATTTTTTGGTGGTTTTAATTATTTAAGTAATTAGACGTACCTGTGATTTGATTTTCTTGCATTAGTATTATTGATATTTGCAATATTTTTTGTGGAGCCGTTTCCATGAAACACTCAAACAAACGAATCAAAGCAATGTCGCTTTCTTCTTTCGTAGTGCGATTGTAATAACTGTAAATAATGATACTCATACGTATAATGATATAATTAGTCATAGCATTACTGTGTTGCCTACTCTGATTGCTCATCTCGATTTCCTTGCAGTTCTGCACGTTTACATTTTAAGGAATATATAAGCGTTTTCCAATATCTAAAAAACAAAACCTTGGTAAATAGCAATTTAATATTTATATATAGTATATATATTCTTTAACCTGAGAAAAAGTGAAGCTACAATAACCAGTAATGCTGTTTTCGTTGCCTTCTTGAATCCGCCATCAAATTTTTTATCTTGATAACACCTAAAAATATTTTAAAATTCATAGCCAATTAGAATATCAAATAATATTTCTAATAGCGGTGTTAAAAATTGTTTTATTTTACGAATTTTTTGTTTCCTGTAAATGAATGCATAATATCTGAAGAATGTTGTGACTAATTTAAAATTTCAATCGAAGCGAAATTGATTCTACATCAGATTTCAAAACTTTAAAGCAATTGCAATAGCTTGCAATTATTTAACGTACATTGTAGCATATATTAGCGCAGTGACACACATTGGCACCACCATGCATACCACTGTCCAAATGCAATAACTTTGTTCTCCTTGTTGATAATAGTCCACAGCCAATTTGATATTGAGTAATACAGCAATTACGCGAATTAATATGGAATTAACTGTCATGCCTATCTCTAAGTACGAAATTGTTTCATTCTTCCGCTCGCTTGCTTCAGTATCAACCTCATCGCCGAAGGTACCATCTGCCTCCGTCTCCATACATTGTGGCAAAGTGCTTTTCAGTATGCACCGACTGTGAGTGTATTTCATCCATTCCAAAAGGGTAGAAATGTTATTCGTTGACGCCATTACTACTAATAGATTGAAAACTAAACATTCCAAGAGTATTGCTATTCGTAGGTGATTTAATTCATTTGTTAAACGCCTGCGCAGACTGATAATTTTGCATTAATTTTTTTCGTCATACGATGTCCTTGTATTTAATGTGAAAGAGTAGCTAATCCGCACAACTTGTACGTGAAAATGTTAAACTGAAACTTCTTGTATGTTCTCGGTAATTAATACCATAAAAACAATTTCACGAGTAACATTTTGCCATAACAAGACAAGCAAAACAAAAAATATTGTGCGAAAAACAAAAAATAAAAGAAAATATCAAACAGCTGATGGTGCAAACTAGATCGATAAAAGTCGATCGATTACAGCGGCGTTGCCAAAACAGAAGAAATATCGAAAGGAGGTAAGATCCAATATCCACTTTTTACATTTCCTGTCTACACTGAGCGAAAATTAAATAAATGAATAAAACGCAATTTTTGCAACAACCGACGAAGTTATATACTTATATACATGGTTAGCAAACAATGCATTGAAAGAAATGGAATTAACATTTGAATTAATTGTTTTTTATTATTTTTTTAGTTCCAGTTTCGGAAATCAAAATTTAAAATAAAAAAGATATTAGTCACAAATACCGGATAGATAAAAAATTAATCCCAAGCATTTATTTAAAAAATAAAAAGAAAAGAATTTGTTTTAGAACTAACACTAACATTACTTCTATTTTGAACTAGAGCTAGAGCATTGGTCAGCAAACTTTCAAACTTATTTATTTAATCAATTTTTTATTATGATTTTGGAATAAAAAATTTGATTTTAAATTTTTACTATTATATTAAATTAAAAATTTAAAATTTTAATAACTTGTATTTGGGACTAAACTTTCGATTTTCAATTTTTTTAGTTAAAAATTCGGTATTATAAAAAATTTCTAAGAAATCATAATTAATTTTATTCCAAAGTTTGGCATTTCTGACAAATTTAGTAAACTCAGACAAAATCTAGTTACTTACTTTTTTATAAATAAATTCAATTTAAAATACATTTTCTTGTTGTTTTTTATTATTTTTATTTTATCATTTGTATTATTATCGTTTAATATTATTGTTGTAATTTATAATTATTACGCATTTACTCTCATTATTTCACATTACAGTGTAAGAATTAAACTAATTGTTTACACATATGCCTAAATTGTGTATGTATGTGTATAGGTGTGGGTGTATACGTATGTTTTATGTATTAGCTTACAAAGGACAATAATCATTGCTGCCGTTATTAACATTCGACGACGCTTGTCATGCCTTAAGCGCTCTGTATGTTTCTTTTTTTGTATTCATTTTTTTATTACTTCATTTTTATAAGTAGTTTAAACTTAGTTTCACTATTAACTTGTAATTTCTTTTCACTTCATAAAATTTTACGTTATTTGTTTCAGTTTGTTTGCTGTTTTTTTTATATATAAATTACTTCTCAAAGTAAATACTAGAGTGGATTTATGAGTGTTAAAGCGTGTCTTTACGCGATTATTTATTGTTTTTTGTTTTTTTTTTCTATTATAATTTGCATGGGCAAGGTTCAGTATGTATATGCATGTATATAAATGAATTATCTTGTATGTGGGGGGGAAATTGTGATTCAGTTTTTTCTTTCTTACAATTTTACTCATTACTATATATTTAATTTATTATTATTTTATCGGTACTTAACTTAAGCAATTAATTAATAATTTCCTTTTGTATGTTTTTAAATTTTTTTCAATACATATCGTATATTTAATTTTGAAGTAAAATAAATGTTATTCGCTAATATGTGAAAACTAAAGCAAAAATAATTACATTCGTAACACAATAACTAATTTGTATATTTTATATGTAACTCAACTTACTACGAAGTTACATACATACATGAGTATGTACTTGTTATAAATGTATGTTCTAATTTATTATAGATACTGGTAAATTACATATTATTAAAAATCAACGCACAATGTAATTTATTTTTTATTTTTGTTTTATTTTTTTTTTTGTAGCTTGAAACTTATTTTTACACGCTCTTGCATATTTTGTAATTTAAAAACTCTTTTGACCCGCATTAATTATACTTGCACAGGCTTCTAACTTATAAATAGTAATAAAGAGAAACTAAAATAATCAATATGTATGCCTATAAATTATAAGTTCAAATTTTATATTCTTTGTTTTTTACTCTAACACAAACGCACGCATACTTGTTTTTTTTTTTTTTGTTTTAATCAACAACTATAATTTTATTTTATTTAACGTTGAACTTATTGTTATAAGAGCATTTCACATACTTTTATGTTTCAATAAAAAAACACTGCTCTGGGTCTGGAAGAAAAAGCTACAAATACATGGTTTTCTTTTAATTTTTTTTTTTTTTTCTACGCTAAAAAATTAAATTTTTTCATTATGTGTACACTGTGGTTGTTACTGCCTTTCATTTTTTATTGTTTTCTTATTTTTCATTTTATTAAATTTATATATTTGTTGGTTGGTGTTATTCAATTAAGTATGCATGTTTGTAAATATAGGCATTAGTGTCGGCTAAACTGCCACAAACGACGTTCATTCGGCTTTACTACCACCTACCATGCCCCTCCCCGATATTTCAGTCTGTCTTTGCAACGCGCTATTGTAACTATTCACTTTATATCTGGTGCAAGTCGCAATTTGGGAATTTGTTCAAATTTCGCTTTAGACGTTGATTATATGCATGTGTGTATGTGTATATTGCTTTCTATTGTAATGAAAGTTTGGTGTTCATTATTTGCCAAAGATTTCGAGAGAGAGCAAAACTAATTTAGAGGCATAAAAAATATACATATGAGTGTATATAAGAATGTACATATGTACGTCTTAGCCAATATGCATATGTTAGCGACGAATTAATAAAAACTTGTAATTAATAAAAATAAAATCTCATTTTAGTAATCTTCGAAATTGAGTTAAATGCATAAAGCAGCCATGCACAGACTTCTCCTCTGCTGCGAAATTCAACAGTTTACTTAATCCTTGTTGATAAAGAAAACGCGTTTTAACTATAAATATAATATAATGTACGACAAAAAATTTGAAAACATAAAAAAACTGACAACTCCATATGTCAATAACTGCAATCGAATAAGCGTATGTATACGTACATATGTATGTACATGAATAATCCCAAAACTTTGAGGTCGCATTATTCCTAATCGGTCTGCATATGTATGTACATAAAAACATTGCTTGTTTTTGTGATTACTTTCAATTAAAGTTCTTATTGTTTTTATTACTAATATTACCTAATATTATGTAGTAAATTTACGTGAGTGTATATGTACGTATGTCCTCTACTGCAATTCTTTGACATTTGATTTTCTATAACCGTTAAATTTAATAGGAATCTGTCGAGCCTGAAGTAGTTTGCATTTCATATTCATTTTTTTTTACATAATTTTTAATTTTATCCGTTATTTTTTGTTTTATGCGGTTTGAATGAAAAATGCATACATACGACGTATAATGCATTGTACAATTATATACATACATATATACAAGAGGTTCGGTATACTAGTAATATGCACATACGAGTAGTACACGAACTAACTGAAGATGAACGCGGTGGCATTAATACGAAAATCACAAAAATTAAAGAACTATAATAATTTTGACTTTTGTAAAAATAGTAACAAAAATTTTAAATGTTTAGCATTGAAAAACCAATAGTGCTAATTACAAATAGAAATGATTATAAAGAAATCGAAAGCAATAAATGAGTTATACAACATAGTAGGGCAAAAGCTACCATTATTAAAATGTGCAAATGTGTGGCAATTTAAAGCAGTAAAAGCTGTCAATTTTATTACAAATAAGCTGCCAAAGCAAAGTCACTTAACGTTTTTTTAACGTTTTCTCAATTTTGGCGTTATAATAAATTTATTTTTTGTCGTCATGACCAATAATAAACAAATACCTCCTCTTGCAAATAACCATAGGAAATATACTCCTGAAAAATTGTGTATTTAAAATAATTTTTTTTGGTTAAAGTTTTGTATTTTAGCTAGAGTTAAACAAAACAAAATTTGTATTTCAAGATATGATAATAAGGAAAGAGATTAATTTTGCATTTTATAATTTATTGTTGACGACGACAAAAAAAATCGGTTGCTATAAATTATGGAAATTTATAGTATTTTGCACAAAAAATTACAGCACTGCACATTTTGAACAAATAAATGCTTGAATATACCCAAAATGTTGACTTCATCTCTATCACTTTCAAAAATTTATAATATAACTACAAAGTTAAAGCTTTATAATTAACTATTATCTGAATTTCAAACAAAAATGATTGCAAGCAAAGAGGATGTTCGAGTCTCCATCACTTTGGCAAGGTGTCACATATTCGACGAAAAAAATGTTGCACAGAAAAACAACAGAGTGTCGCTATATTGGTGCAATTATTTGCTTGCTCGAACATCCCCAACTCTATATTTCGTTTTTACATGTGCAACAAACATAAATTTTAGACATTCAGTCCTAAAATAAATTTTGATCGTTTTTTATGTCATACAATTTAAGGCAAATAAAAGGTGTTTTCCGGAAACTTTGAGAATTTCTTTTTCATTTTCGCAAAACATTAATCAATAAGTTTACCACCCGTTCTCTGCAAATTAAAACTTGTATCTTTCGTTCATATATGTTTTTTCGACTATTCCCTTAAGTTTCATGCTAACATTAATTTTAGATAATCTATTTACACTATCTTGATACCTGCAGATGTCCCTTTTTATTTTTTTTAAGTGTTTATTCATAAACTTACCGGAAAGAGAAAAGGTATTTTGAATTCAAATTATTTGAAAGTGTATGTGTTTAATTTATAAATATTCTGAGTGAAGTTTAGCAATCATACGGCGAATAAATCGCGCTTGTAATTCAATTTATTAAGTTTTCAAATATTAAACTTAACTTAAAAAAATGGAAATAATAGAAACTTCTATTTTATAGAACGGTCATACACTATTTCGGAAAATATGAAATAAACAATATTGACTTCATGTTTTCAAAAATGTTACGAAAATTCAAATTTTGAAAGAATCCGCCAAATTTTTTAAACCCCAAGCGAGTGCCAAAGGTGATTTATGAAAAAAAAATTGCATAGGTTTTTTGGGTTTTCACCATACGTATATTCTAAATCTTATCGTACATTATATAAATTTATTATATTGTTTCTTATTGTATTTTTTGCTGCTGTATGAGTGTAGTATACAACTATATAACTGTTGCTTATTCATATATGCATGTATTGTGGCTAGCAGTTATACATAGTATGTAATATATGTAATAATCGCCTCAAAATATATTCACATTCGAGATACTCGTACATAGTTTTCATACAGAAATTCAACCGCACTTATGTATTTATAAAAATATTTCAAAATATTTTTTTTTATTTTCAGTTGTCCTTAAGCTTTTTCTAAACATTTCTTTAAATGTTTATGTTGTATGATTTCGACATGGTAAATATAAAATATGTATTTTGTTTTTACACGCTAAACGAACGAAAAATTGGTATTTCTATTTTTTGTTTTTGTTTTTATTTTCTTTTTGTAATTTCGTTTTATATCAACATTAAATGCTAGTTTTGAAAAATAATAATAATAACTGCCAATAATAATCGGTACGATGATAAAATAATAAATTCTAATGCGTTGGCATTTGAAGTCAAGCGCATACGCCACTTTAATATTGACTTTTTCATTATATTTTCTCTTTATTTTTCTTCTTATTTGCCCCTAAACTATGAGTGTCTCTCTTTAATCCTAACATTTATTGCTAATGTTACAATAAATCAAATTAATCGAAACAATATTTTTAATTATAAAATAATCGTATCTGAGTTGTTTGCCATTATTATTCAAAGATGCCGCTATTTCTACTCTTTAAACGATGTCAACTAGCTATTATTGGTGAGTCATGTTGTGTGTTGTTTTTGTATTTTTTTTTTTTTTGTAATATTTGCTGTTATGTTGATCGGTTGTGTGTATTTCAACACTCAAAATGAGTAGTAATTTTTGTTTTGGGGAGTAGATTATTTGGAGTCTTCACTTTTTAAAAATCCTTATGCAGTGGTTGATGGTTTAACGAAAATTTAATAACAAATGAATGAAGATGTACGTACTTGTCTCGGTTGTATGTGCCGCCATGATTTTTAAAAGCAGTGTTGATTTAAAGTATTGTTACTTTTTTAGTACAGCATATTGTGTCTTGGATTTCCTTGATAGTGCTTGCTGGAGCTACAACTACTTTTAGCTTTGATTTTGCATTTACGGCATACATATGTATGTATATACTACATTTTGTATTTTACATAGTTGTATGTACTTTCTCCCTGTTAAATTTCATTACTTTGTTTTTAATTCTCGTCTGTTTTATTGTTTTAATATTTGTTACTTTTTGCTTGATTTTTATGTCTCATTCAATATTTCTGGTTTTATTCACTTAAATATTACGTTATATAAGTTCCATTTTCTTTTTTGAGTGGAAAATTGTTAATTCTTTCTTTTTTTGTATATTTTTCTTTTGTTTTTTTTTATCTTATATGCTCCTCCTTTTACTTTTTCTTGTTTATTTTGTATTTGCTTAAATCTATTGATTTTCATCATCATCACCGTCGCCATCATCGTCTCCATGCTCCTCATGCTGCTGCGAACTTGCAGCGAGTAACGCGGCTTTCTGCGCTGCAGCCTGCTGTGCTTGCATTGAAGGCGCGGACATCGGTATTTTCCCGCTAGTTTTGTACTCGGTCATTTCCTGCAATTTATTAATATTATTAATACAAGTAATTAAAATGAATAATTACATAAACGCTTTACACCATAAAGGCAAATTAAATGATTTGCAAATGGTTACACTTACCCGCTCGTAGCGCGCCTTGTCCTTCTCAGCCATTAACTCGTACTTTTGTTTAACCTCTGGTTCCACATCGGACCATTTACGGCCGAGCTCTTTGGCTATATCGCCAACACCGTACTCTGGATTCGCAGCTTTAACTTTGTTACGTTCATCATTGCAAAACCAGAAGAATGCAGATCTAAAATATTCAAAGAAATATCATTTAATTAGATTTAATATTCCACGGTGAAAGTTTAGTGAATTGTAAAAGTTTAATGAATGCATTGTTAGCTACGAACTCACAATGATCTTTTCGGCGCGTTCGGGTCCTTAATCATTTTCCTCTTCTTGCCACGTCCTACCACGGTCCCTTTGGGCGGTACATAATTTTGCATCTCCATCTCATATCGCGCCTTATCTTTTTCGGCCATCTCATGGAAGCGCTTCTTCTCCTTATCCACCATTGTCTGAAAAATTAAATGTGCAAAATAATTAGTATAAAATAGAGAAACGATGGAATAATTAGAAATACAATAGCGTCTTTTAGACGCCCCACCAAAGTTGTTTCTTTAGTAAATTAAATCAAAATATTTTAAAACTGTAGGCGAATGACACGAACGATATGTATGTACATATCTGTTAGTATGCCCCAAGAACTATTTAATTGATATACAGCTATAACAACAAACAATTGAAAAAATTATAATTTTATAAATACCAAAAACAGGAATGTGTAATTTATTTTTCTGTTTATCAATTAAAACTCGAACTAGCTCATCAGTGTTTGAGACATCTATCTGAAATTTGACACACATTTTCTCTCCAAAAAGCTGATCATTTGTCCGAATCGCCTCTATCGGACCAATAATATAGCATATATGTACATAGCTGTCATACAAACTGAAAAATCAGAACCATGTTCATGGAAAACTTTATTATGTGGCGAGTTATCTTTAATCCCCGCTTGGGTGGTAAGGTTCAGGTTGGTTGGCATCGCAGTCGGACTATAGGGAAAGGGGTGGTCGAAGAGTGGGGTTTGCTGGGCATTGCAAGAGTAACCCATTCACTGAGAGGGAGTCGCCGAAGGTCAGTCTGTGACTGAAGTGAGTTGCGTCCGAAGTCTGGTCGGCGTAGTGTTCGATGGCTCCGACGTAGTCAAGGAAACACAATTTGATCAGTCAAAATCCAGTCTTTGAATGGAAAACTTTTTAATTAACGGTATATCTTCACGCATATAGATGAAAACTGACAGATCAAAATGCAGTTTTTATGTAGAATCTTTAGTAAATATCTTTTTCTATTTTTAATTAGCTCTTACATACATACACATATGTATATAATAAGTATGGAAGCTTTATTGCACCCTTCAAGTCTACTGTACTGACTAGCATACGAAAACAGCACTTTTCCATCATTCAAGTTTTAATTTGCTTGACAAAGTTCATTTCTTACTACGATATTCCAACAGTCATGTCCGCTTATCGTCCATTCCATTCCAACCAAGTGTCGTTAGAGTCAGACTTAAATTTTATAGCTTTTACAATCAGCGCACGTTCTTAGTAACATCCGCTCTATCGCCTCATCAGTTTTATAAAGGAATATGTGCTTTCTGCATTAAAAAGGATAAATTGCCTTCACCACCCTTTCAATTTATCTTGTTGGGTTATGTGGCGTGGAAAAGGTATTTCTAATGGTCAGCAGGCGTAATTTGTGGAAATTAATTGTGCGGAGCGCTACGAAACATATTAACACATGAAAAAGCCAGTGGTCATAGAGGCACGCACATGTCACGTGTGAGCAAGTATTATATTTCAGTTTATCTGCAGGATATCTTTAATTTATACGCATCTAATAGGACCAAATATATTAACATATGCCACTTTATTCTTAATTCAACCATAATTCACGCTTTTTCCATTAATCAACTCCTTAAAAGCCGTTCAATAAAATCACAATCAGTTCGTATTTCGCTTTAATTTCTTAATTTGCTATAAAACTGCTCTTTGTCAGTTTTAAAGCCAAAAGCTGTGTGCTTCATATTACAATATTTGCCATTAAATTTCCTCTTTCGTCCCGACGCCAATAAAATAAGCCACGAACAACGAAACAAACCAACAGAGCCAGCCAAAAACCCAGCCCATAATTTCCACCACTCGCAGCGGCAGCAATCCCAGCAGATCCCAGCTGACAGCACTCAACGAGCGACCCCTGAAAATGCTATGTGCAGTTTTACATACATACATACATATGTACAAAGTACCTAGATATAGATATGTACTTATGTAGTATATAGTGGACTTAAAGCAATCTATCCGGCACCCAATCCACCCACTTTTCACCTTAGACGTTTGAAGTTGACCGAACTATGAAGCAAAGTGCTGAAGTGAAAAAAGACAATGCCACACAAACAAATATGTATGGTATGTATGTATGTCTGCATGTATTTTCCTTGATATCAGGTTCTTGCAAAATTAACCTTCAAATGTTTGAATAAACTTTTTTTGTTTTTATGAAATGTGAGACTGTCTGATGATGTTGTTAACAACATCAAATTCAAGCGAATCCTAGACTAGCTGTCATACCTGTCAATGGAGTTGGTTGGTTGAAATATAATATATTTTTATATAAGTATAGCCTTTATAAAAATTATTCAGAATTTTCAAAACAATGTTATTCTCATTTGTTCTCAGTATCGTGAAAATATACTTATATTTTAGAACAGTAAAGTAAATTTAATGTATAAAACCTTAAAGCTTAAGCTGACATTATTTTGGTCCATCAGTTTATAAGAAATAATTAAAACAAATGAAGTTTTTAAAAGAATTAAAAAAAAATTAAAAATTTGTAAAATCGAAACATACGTTTTGAATATGTATTTTACATAGCAGAAATCGCAAAACCAAAAGCCGTAATGATTTAAAAACATATTTAATATATAAGTTTACTTTTTTTAAACGCAAAGGATTTTCAAACCATAGGGTTAACAGTCTTTGATCCATTGGACTACGTGCAATCTGAAAACGACGCAATTACTTTATATAGCATATACTTATACCTAATATACCTAAACTCAGCAAAAACCCCAGGTATATGTATATATTATATATATATATATATATATGGTACAAGGGCAGGACTTAGTTACTGCTGGATTTTTGAGTGGCAAACTTCCTCTCGCTGTCGCCTCAATGACGGAGAAGATGGTGGACAGAGCATATGCCATTGCGCAGAATTTTAAAATAATAAGTGAGTAGTACAGTAAAAAGAGAGAAAGGCAAAACTAAGAGAAATATTTAATGTGGTGGAAGAATGGGTGGAAAAATAACATTCTGGCATTGATTTTTGTGTAAGCCAGATTGTGATGACGACAGCGGTGGTGATGTGTTGTTAAAGCCACCCTTAAAATACAACATTCACTCACACGTACAAAAAAAATATACATATATCGATATATGCTACACTATTCGTACGTGGGTATTTATGTATAAAATCCGGCAAGCAATGTGACACAAAAATTAATCTATATGGATGGCACAACTTTCAGATTACTGATTGCTATTAGTAAAAGCAACGTTGTCAGAATCCTGCAGATTTGTCTCCCTATATCTTATATTTATATGTTACGTTTATGCTTTTAAAAGCCTTCTGAATTGAAATTTTTTCTGAATTGAAAAATAAGCAATTTTACTAATCGAGTTCAATTAATAATAATAAAATACGAATCACAACAGCGCAAACAGATTCATAAAAAAAAACAAGGAACATATGAGTATGTATGTATAATATGTTTATATGTACATATTATCAGTTCTGCTACGCCGATTCATCTGCCTTAAGAACGAATTAATTCAATTTAATATTTAATAGGACATTGCTAAAGAAATTCGATGCCAATTAATCTAAACGACCCGAGAACACATTTTAGTATCTTCAATTATGTCAAACAATATGTTCTTCCAGCTTCTGATTGTATTTTCGTTCAAAAACTTCGTTTTAAAAATTTTGGAATTATTTATGGGTGAAAAAACAGGAAACAACGGCAGCTGAAGGCTATAGTAGTTCGATCTGAACGGTTTCTTCGGAGCTTGTAGCGTTGTCTGTAATATCGTACACGTAGTACGATGCAAATCAGAATATAAATTTAGGTTTACTTTCAATATCCACATTCTTACGTAACCTCCCACCTAACCACAAAATTACTTGAACTTCCACATACTTCGCTCCCAAAAATCAACTATACGAATAGGCAAATCGTTTGTAAATTATAGGCGAACTCGACAACTACACCTATCCTTCCCCGATTCTTCATTTAGGCTTTATAAAATTTTGCTGTGCATGCAATATGTATGGATGTTATCATCGTCCTTCTTACATACCGACGAGTCTACACTTCAGCAGTTTTCAAATGCAGCAGGACGTTGATGTTGAAAGGCAAATGGTTATGTTGCAGACGGTCAACAACACACTCTCATATAGTATGTGTGTAGAGTGTGTGAACCATCTGGAGCCAGAGGAGCGCAATAAAAGTGAGGGGGCATCTACAGAATTGCATTTCCGTCATTAAATGAATTCATGTTTTCCAAGCGTTGCCGCCTGCTTCCACACCAAATAATTTTACATGCACCTGCACACACAAGTAAGCGAATGTGTACATATGTATTGTATACATGCATTGGTATACCGAGAATATTTTTAAAAGCTCTTCTGCTGCCTCGCATCGTTGTCGTCATCGCCGATCACCCCGGTCCATGCACTTTTGACTTTCAGGGTCTTACCAGTATTTTTTATATTACCCTTTCAGCAATTCTTCTTTCAGTTTTTATTTTTCTTTCACTTTATTTTATACAGTCAACTTAAGGACCAATTCATCCTTTCTTTCTATATTCATTTTTGTTTTTGTTGCATTGCTGCCGGCAGCCACTTAAATACATTTTTTTAAAAACACCTCTCATGCCGTTTTCTTTCACCGGTCGCCGCTCGGTGAACGCACTATAATCGTTTTGTTTATGAGGGGGGTTCTATATACATACATACAACACTCGACACCCTCGACTCCTTTCGTTCTTCCAATACCTTTTTGCATTATTTTTCGCACAGACTTTCCATACAAATATGCATATAAGTATGTATGAATGTATAAAAGCCGACAAACAATTTAAATAAAGTACAAAACGGTGAGTGTGTGTGTATATATGATGCAGAGTAAAGTAATGTATAACAACAATAAAAAAATATATAAAAGAATTCCGACAACATCGAATCATAAAAAAGTGTTGGCAAGGACATCTTAAAGCAAAGTGGGTGCCGCTGTTGCTTTCGCTTTCAGCCATTGTTCGGCGTTTTTCATCAAATCTTTTTACTTATTTTTATTGATGAAAGCGTAAGTACTTAAACAACAAAGTTAAGTGGCGACAGGCGCCCATATCTGCTAGGCTTGACAAAAGAAACATTTTTGTTCTTGTTGGAGTAGGCACAATTAATAATAATTGAATTATGGTGCTAATAAGCATGCACTTTAAAACTTTTGGCAAGTACTTCGTAGTCGTTCACATTTTTGGTAAAACATGGCAATATATACATACATACATACATATATAGATAAGCGATGTATTTATTAAAGTGTCTTTAAGATTGTGATTTCTATGAAAATCATTATATTTAAAGTTTTGATCATTATTGATCGATGATAGCCGATTTCTTTTGAACTAAATTAAACTGTATTGGTCATGAGTGACCTTAGCAGACTTTTTCTAAACAAAGTTTTCTGTTTAAAGGAGATTAGGATCAGCCGGTAACACCGAAGCGACAAATTGATTCGACTTCTTAGAAAAAAGCTTCTCAAATGAAAAACCAAGCTAAAATTTGCCTAAAAAACCCGATTCAATATTTTAAAGATAAAGATATTTAACGTTCAAATATTATTTATATGATTTCTTCTTCGATTATTTAATTTACCAAATTACAACAAGATGGCTTTGGTGATTTTTTTTTTAGGGAAAATTTAGGCAGACTTACCTTCCATCGCTCAGCGCACTTTCGGGAGAATTCGGCAAAGATGACTGTCTCATCGGGATGCTTCTTCTTGTGCTCCTCTCGGCATGTTTGCACAAAGTAAGCGTACGCTGTCATACGGCCTCGGGGCTTCGCATCAGCTTTAGCACCGCGAATCATCGTGCTCTATATTTTTGAGAAATAGAATAAAAAAAATATGAAATTAATAAAATCGTATTTATGAAAATGAGGTTTTAATGATAAATTTTTGTCTAGATCTAATATCTAAATCTAAAACTCCACCCTATCTAATAAATATTTCGAATTTTCTATTTGTTAGCTTCGAATGAATGGTTTCTCCCAGACTTCGTGATATTGAAAGTTTAAAATGAAGATTGTAACACCCAGAAGACCGTCGAAGACCCTATAAAATGTATTGGCTAAGTAATTTTGGTTTTTTGCGCAATTCAAAGACAATTTTTTATCAACTCTCGAGTTGATTTGTATCGACAACGACTTTATTCACATTATCGACATCGGCTTCAAGAGGCCTCCCACCTTCAACACATCTTTTTTGTACACGCCCTTTTGACAGTAAAACAGTAAAATCTGCGGTAATTTTGTTCCTTCTTCCAACTTCGATAGTGCACCAAAAGTTCCAAACAATGTTAGAAAATTTGTTGGACGTACGTTAAAATATATAACGGTAAAGCGGCTAAGTTTGAAGTAGACTGCATAAAAAATTCAATAAGATCAGATATTGTCATCAAACGAAATTACTTAGTCAACGACCCATTTGAGATATCGATCTGGATTTTTGCACAAGCCGTTTTCCCTAGAATTTACTCATTTGTCAGAACCGCTTCAACGGACCCCAATAGCATATATCGTATATAGATGACATATTGGGTTGTCAAAAAAGTCTTGCGGTATTTTCGCTAGTTAGCGCTGAAAGCGCGTAGTTCTAGTTTTACTCGCCGCATCGGGTCATGCTACACCTTTTTGGAAAGCTCATTTCACGCGGTAACACGTGTTTGATTGATTGTCGTTTCTTTTAAGTCGTTCGTGAGTTATAGCGTCGCTAACATGGGGCAAAATAAAGAGAAAATACGACATGTTTTACAGTACTACTACGATAAAGGCAAAAATGCATCTCAAGCCACCAATAAAATTTGTGCAGTTTATGGACCCGATACAGTTTCCATTTCCACCGCACAACGATGGTTTCAACGTTTTCGTTCTGGTGTAGAGGTGGTCGAAGATGCGCCACGCTCCGGAAGGCCTGTCGCCGAAAATTGCGATAAAATCGCTGAATTGATCGAAAGAGACCGGCATAGTAGTCATCAAACCGTTATAAACCATTTGAAGAAGCTTGGAGTCACTAAGAAGATCGATGTATGGGTGCCACACGAATTGATTCAATAAAAATACCGCAAGACTTTTTTGACAACCCAATATAAAGTTATTTAACAAAATGAAGGCCTTACATGGAAAACTTTTTTATTTAAAGAGATATACTCACGTAAATGGATTATTGTCCAAGACAACGGTAAAATTTTCGAGGAAATTGTTCAGATGAAACTATAATACTATAGCATATTGCTAGCATAAACTGATCGATCATATTTAAGTTGGTTTTTATTTGTGAAGGGTATTATAGCTTCAGGGCAACCGAAGTTAACATTTTGTCTTGTTTCAATTTATTTTCAATATCTATTTCTGACATAGTGGCATCTCCGTACATCCATGAGTAGATAACGACAATGCAGCAGAGATGAGCCCGCAAAATGAAAAATGGCTTTGCAATAGAATCTTATAGCATCAATAACGAATTATGCACATACACATACCAACTATGTATTGTAAATGCATGTATTCAGGCATATAACGTAAAATTTACTTGCAGCACGAGCAATAAAACAATAAATTTACATTTTACATAGGATTTTGCACATATACAAATACAAAAGTAAATACTATATACATTTCAATGGAAGTTGAGCAACATTCGCATGTATAAATAGACATCTATGCATACATACATATATTCTTATATGCATGTGTCCATATTTATAATTAAGGTGCCGGCGTCGATGCTCGTGTTGAAGTTGACAGTGATGAAGTGACGATAGGCAAACAGCCAGCCAAACTCATGGCAGCCACAAGTGCATGTATGTACATATTGCATTGCAGCCACACAAATGTGTGGGAGTTTTAAAAATATCTAAGCTTACATATCGGTGGGAGTTCAAATAGCACAGAAGAATTGAAAGATAGCAAAAATACATACATACATATATGTGCATATATACATGCATATGTATACCGAAAGTATGTATAATATACGCATATATAGTATATTCAGATATGTATACTAAGCATTAACTGCATTTAGTATAAATATGTACATATGTACATATATAGTATGCAGTATTCATAGCTAAAAGAAAATGCAAGCTTTGTGTGCAACCAGAAGAAGACAGCTAGGCAAAGGACGTTGAGTTGAAGCAAAGTTGTCAGTTTCCAGGCAGCCAAATTGTTATTGCACTGTCACCAAGAACTCTGTTGCAGCAATGCCGTGGATTAAGTGCAAGTGCAATATATATTTTGTACAATATGAGTAATAATATGGTATATGAAGAAGGTGGCCTGTCGGGCAATTATTTATTATATCGCATTTAATTCCCTCTGGTGAACAATGTGATGCCGATAAGGCGGCTAACGCTGTTGACGATTATTCGTGCATATATGTCCATATATGTATATAGACATATGTACATACATATCTGAAAATAAAGTTGATGATGATGAAAATTTGAGGTTTTCATCCAAATGCAGTAGTTACCGCTGGAACATGAATTTTATGAGGGTACTGTCATATCGATAAAAGGATGTTGGGAAATCGATTTGCAATTTGCAACTCGTGAAGGCAGGGCAGTAAATAGTTTCAACCGAAGAATAGCTGAAGTTATAAAGTATAATTTTTTCGTTTATGCATTTCGTTGAATTTTTCATGTATAATTTTATTCTTTAGTTTATTGTTTTTATTTACTTTGAATATGATACGACTGATCGCTCTGCTGCATATTATTTTTCTAGTTTTCTGTGGAAGTGCAATTATAGTAATGTTGCATCATATTTCAATTGATCTAACCACAACATTTGCACCTCTACGCAAAAAAAGTGATTTACACGATTCCAAGTAAAAACGCTGCGAAGATAGGTTTTTAAAATGGCACGAAGTCTAATATTTTTAATTTTACTTTAAGCTATACGAGTATATCGTTGATTTACATACATATTAGATTTTTCAATAATTTTTTTTTTATGTTCCAATGACCGGACACGAACACTATTTGGTCGATATTTCGTTAAAATTATCTCTGATAAATGGACAAGATTTCATAAGATGTGTAAAGAAAAGTGTGCCCAATTTGTGGTTACCATTTTGCCTTAGAATTCTTATTAATTTGTGGAGTTGTGCGACAGTTTTTTAAGATCAATACGTAAAATGATCTCCGCAAGCAGATTTACTTGATTTACGAACAAAATACTGCGACGTTGGGTGCCTGGTTATGAGGAATTTCACTGTACATATTTATATCACGAAGCAATATCGAAACAATAACATATTAATTGATTCTTATTAATACAAAAGACGCCGTTTTGAAAATGAAATGCTTACGCATAAGTAAAAATGTTGTTTATTTTGTCTAACAGTGAGTAATCAGATCCAGGAAATCTACTGTAGCTAAATTGAGTAAACTCTATGATTTCCAACGAAAAACAGGCTTCATATGTTTACACGGTTTACCATATAGAACCTTACATTAGGACAAAAAAGCACACGGAAATTACATACATATATTAAAATTCACCGGGTAAATGATATTTCACAAAAAAAAATATATTTGGCCAAGTTAGTAGGACTGATCAAAATATGAGCCCGATCTGTCAACAAATTTTTTTTCACAGCAGCTGCTTAAGTCGGTACACCTCAGTATTCCGTTGCTGGATAAAAATATCGAACAATTTTTTTTTTTTTTTTAATTTTATATTTCCAACCAAATCCGGGTTCGGGATCATTACGAATGAAATAATAAAAAAGTGAAGGATATGGGCATGAAAATCATCAGGCTAAGGAGTTGAAGGCCATCCCAAAAAGACCTCATAAGAAGTGTTTCGACTGGTGGGGATTACTTTGAAAACGACAAAATAAATATTGATGAATAATTAAATATTTTGCGTTTTATTTACAATTTCCGAGTATTTTTTTGTCACAATGTATCTCATACTTAAGAACACAGAAGCGTATATTTGCATGTCATAGGACTTAGTCAGCAAATAGCATCAAGCGGAAACGCAATTAAAATTATCTAACAGTTTGGTCATAAAACAGTTGAAATAATATATAAAAATCAAATCATAAAAATTATACTACATATACATATGTACATATGTACATATGTACATAAGTATATAACTTACGTAAGGTGTTTCAATAATAAATTCTTATCGAATGCGGAGATAAATACGATTGAACTAGAGAAAATGTTAGATTCACCCAGAAGCCGGTAAATTGACAGAATTAAAACATTGTATATTTTCTAAACGAGAAATTCAACTTTATGGTGAAAATGCCATCTGACCCAAACTAGTAAATACAGTGATTTTACTAATATCCGGACACCCCCATCTCCGCATGGAGCTGTCCCTATATGGGGCGTGGCAAAGACGAATGTTTAAAATGTACTCTTAGAGTCTGAAGCTGTACGTCACAGCTATATTTCTATTGAACTAATAAATTCGAGCCAATGTGAATGAATGACATTAGTTTCCGTTGAGCCACCAACCAGACGGCATAAGCGCAAAACAATTTGCTGCGATCATTAAAAAAGGGAAATG